>NC_057861.1:253484796-253784796 GCF_019393635.1 Dromiciops gliroides
TAACATTGTAGTGGAGAGTGAAGCTAGAATTCTATGTGTAGCCTGGGCAGAGGCATCTGAAGGAAAATACATCCTTACAGCATATTTCCTTTCAAGTTCTTTTGTATTTGGGACAGTTATTTTTAAAGTTACCTTGATAACAGCTAACAATGCTTTTGCTTTGAGAGAGCATACACGCATCTAAAGCCATCTTTCAGCCATCAACAGGAAATAACTTTTTTTTTTTTAAAGCTTAATCTAAACATCCAGATACACTGGGTACAATATGTTCACAAATACAATCATATAACAAAATAAAATCAGGAGCACTCATCTTCCTTACTGTTTAATTAACTAAAAGATGGCATTATTTTGTTAACTTTTTCAAAACTTAGAAGGCAAGCCTGCTCTATCATCTCTGACAGTTATGTAAATACTTACTGGAAGTTCATCTTGAAAGTACCCATGAGGTCACAAAAATCTCATGTCTCATGGGTCCCACTTACATGTTAATACAGAATCCTTGCAATCCTTGCAGATTCCAAGTGCTTTTTCTGCCCTTAAATAAACCAAAATCAGGCATTACTTTCTGAGACTCTTTCTTGGAGGCCTTTATATCTTTCAATGTGGAATGTTTCTTAGCTACCTTTCCTCTTATATTGAATGTGAACACTTCTGTTTCTAAAAGGAATTAAAAAGCCCAGGGTTGGATTTTTTTTTTTAGCTATTTATTTCAGCCATTCTTTCTGGCAATAGATGTGAAACCTATATTTCTCTTAAATGATTTAAATCCCTACCATGTAACATTCATTTTAGGGGAAGCCTGTCGTTTACCACATGGGCCATTGGAAATTGCCTGGCAGAAGTTTATAATTTCTTTGAACTGACTTGAAATTTTCAATGGAATATAAGAAATATTTGTTTAATTGTTGAAATGGAAAATCCCTTGGCAGGAAAGTAAAATGTGAAAGCTAGGTTTGATTTTTAAATAGTCACTTTAAAGTGAACTCAAATCTTTGTTTACACTGAATTATGGCCAGCAATTCCTCTCAACTCTCTGTAATGGGCTTGAGAAACCCTATAAATAAGATTCATCTGGCAAAATGCTGAGGTTGCTGAGAATATTGTATTGTCACGATATACAATAGGGTTACTAGCAATGATAGGATTTATATCATAGGCCAGAGGATTGCTTATACAAGACACCCTTTAAGGTTGACTATATCCTGTGTGCCTTGTAGTACAGGGGCCCTGTGGGATATAGTGTTAACTGCATCTGGAGGATAGAGTTAGAGAGGAAGAAGAAGGGTTACAGGAAAGGGAGGTAGAAATAAAACACATTTCAGTACTCTGGCTACATAGTCAACTTACGCCTGGGAATTCAGAATAATTTTCTCAATTCATTGCTGAGAAAACATTAAATGTATGTTAAAAGCCTGACTATGGCCAAGCTAAGACCTGGCATTGGCTAGAGATCTGTTGTAGTCCTGAGTAATGAGATAAGGGCTGGGAGATTGGCAACCCCAAATCTAGAACATTTGTATAGAATACTTAAATGAAGGCCAAAAATGCTCTCTGTTCTTGATCTCTTTATTATCTTTTAGATTCCTGCCTTCATTTCCCTTTTTCTTACTTTCATTTCTGTAACTTAGCAATAGAGGGACATTATGTAATGGTGGACAGTGCTTTGGATTTGGAGTCATCAAGAATTGGATTTCTTTTTTTTTTTTTTTTAGTGAGGCAATTGGGGTTAAGTGACTTGCCCAGGGTCACACAGCTAGTAAGTGTTAAGTGTCTGAGGCCGGATTTGAACTCAGGTACTCCTGACTCCAGGGCCGGTGCTCTATCCATTGCGCCACCTAGCTGCCCCAAGAATTGGATTTCAGTTCTGCTTCTGATACTTCCTAGCTCTGTGACTATGGACAATTTAAACTCACTCAGCCTCAATTTTCTTCATTTGTAAAGTGGGGATAACAATAGCACTTAACTCACAGATTGGTTGTGACCATCAAAAAATGCAAAACACTTTGAAAACCTTAGAGCACTTTATTGTGTTAACTTAAAATTTTTAAGAAGGGAGATTTTTGATATCTTATGGTTGGATAAAATCACCAGAACTAATGGAGCAAGAGCCCTAGGTTTAGCTACCAGTTTTTACAGATCAGAAAGGAAAAGGACCAACTATTTAATAGACTAGACTATTTCCTCTGTCTAGTATATTCTCTAAGTGTTCAGGAAAGGTACCATGCCTTTAAATTAAGGCCATGAGAAGCCTTTATTTTATTTCACCCTTAGATACTTCATTAAACATCCAGTGTGTTCTTTGGTCTAGTTGTCTATCCACCTTGTTGCTAATAATTATTGGAGTAGGTGCGTACTTCACTGAGAACAAAAATGCTCCCCCCCACCCCCAAAAAGGTATCCCTTGAATAGTGAGATCCAGGATGCTTCGTTGAGAAAAAATTAAACAAGGCAGAGCCTAAAATGGCAGTGCTGAGCAGTGTAGACCTGTTTACACAGCGTCTGCCCATTTTGGGGTCAGTTTCTCCTTCTCAGCTCCCAGCTTACTCACCACATTTATGAATACTAGGCATCCTATAGTTTAAGTGGTGCTTAGGAAAAATGAGTGTTGTATTGGTGATCTAGGGCGACACTTTTAATTCATGGAGAGAATGAGTCGTGCCCTGGATTTCCCTAGAGAGTATACTCCCCATCGCTGTGTTTTACACAGATGCTACTGGGAAATGAGATTTATTAACTGGCCCTCTGCCCACTGCATCTTTGTTTGCATACTCAAAGCTTTTAAGAATGAATATATTTAAAGTCTAGAGTATGATTTCCACATTGTTACTTATAATGTGCAAGTACAGAAGCATAAGTTTCTGGAATGATCTTTCTCTTTATAAACAAACACTAGCTCCTAGAAATCATCCCCTTTTTTTTCCCCCAAAGATAAAGTGAAAACTGAAACATCAGATGTTGATTGTAATGGCCAACTTTGTGAAAAATGTAATTTTTAAATGAACTCTGTTAATAAACAATACAAACAATTTCTTTTTTAAACAATAACAGAAAGAATGGTGAAATTATATTGTAGACTAGAGACTAGATAGTTTTCATTTACATTTAGTAGGGAAAACAGTCCTACTAATAGACTTGGCCATCCTTATTTTTTGACATTGCTACATAGCTTTGGATATGCTTTTATTCACAGCATATTACTTGAACAAGAGTTACTTTACTAAAAGTCTAATTTAGCATGGATCATAACAAAGGTTAACCTGAGCTCCTTAGACCAATGTTAAATGGGGTATTTGGAGCATAACGATTTTTTGTTTTTCTTAGAATGTATATAAAAGAAATCTATTACCATTTGAGGCCAGATATTTAAACTGGAAAAAAATCTATTTGTCATTTATTGGGATTTGGGTGCTTTGGGAGCGCTTCTACTTTGCTCTCCTCTTTGGCAAAAGATACTTTCCTGCACTGCAGGTTCCTGCACCAGTGGTGGTATCTATTTACACTGCATTATCTCAGCAAAGTCATTGAGCTTGGAAGAGCTTCCTAGACTTAGGTAGATATGTTTATTTCTTTTTTTAGTGTCCCTTTTTCTTCCAAAATACAATTAACAACAAGATTTGATACTTTAAAAAATTTCTCTGCATTCCTTAAAGTAAGAGTCAATAAATGGGAAAGGAAATTATTCAAGGAAGAAATGGTGAAGATAACTCAAAAATATTAGAAGATCCCAAGTCATATTGGTTGTATGGTACATTGTATTATGATCATTGTGGCAAGTTTGTTTAGTCTGATTCAATTCAATTTTAAAAACATTTATAAAGGCTACTTGATGCTGGAAAAAGAAAGATATGAATGACACAAATCCTACACTCAAGAAAATTCCAGTTGAGTAGGAGAAAAGGACATTTCTATAAATGTGATACAAGTAAGAGTATAATGTTGCCCTGAATCCACCTTAACCTGTCTTCGTGAGAAAAATTGTTAAGAAGATCAGGCAAAATTTTTAATAGAAAAAGATCACTTTCATCTTGGGGACTAGTAATAGTTTCACGGAAGAGATGGCAGGCAGCATAATGAGGCCTTGAAGGAAGAGAGGCATTTCCGTTGGGAAATATGGGTAGCCAGTCCATTGTAGGCATAGAAGATCATCAGAGAAGAAGGAATTGAACAAGGAGGTTCTAGAGGTTTTTATTCCTGGGACACAATGGTCAATAGTGTCAAATATCACAGCAAAGCTAAGGATGGTGGGGGGGGGGGGGGGCGGAGAATATAGTGATAGGAATTCTATTAGTGACCTTTTGAGAAAACTCTTTCAGTGGAGTGGTAGGACCAGAAGATTTTGAGAGGGCGAGGATGGAGCAAGAGATATAGAAATAGAGGCAGCCACATATTCATCTTTCTAAGTTGAACAGTAAAAGGAAGAGGAGAGAGGAGAATACCCCAAGGAAATGGCAAGGTTAAAGTTAGGCTTTTGTTTTAGGATAGCTTGTTTGTCAAATGAGGTAAAAGAACCAGTAGGCAGGTTGATATAGAACTTGCATGAAAAAAAGGGAATTGATAATAGAGTTTGGTCTCAAATGAGACTGTAACAGGAAGGGAACAGAATGAAGAGTTACAGGTGAAGAAAGGATTAGCATGAACAAGTGTCTGTGTCTTCCTCTGAGCCTGGAGAGATGATGATAGGTGCAGATATTTGGAGATTTTAGAGGAGATGGAAGGTTCACACCAAGTGGCCTGTCTTCTTAATGTAATAGGTGATGAAGCCTATTGAGACTGAAAGCTTGGAAACTGCTGGCAATGGAAATTTGAGGGGAGTGAAAACATGTTGGGATGGGGTTTTAAGCAATAGCAGAGAACATGACCCCAAATTAATAGGAAAACAAATGCAAGTCTAAAATTAAAATTCGTTTTAATTTTCTATGCAATGACTCAGGAATTGAAAGAAAGTGGACCAGGACTGCGTTTTGCTTAAAAATATGGTGCAAATAATCGGCTCAGAAAATGGAGAACTGACCCTTTTTTAGGTAAACCGAACTTGGGACTGTGAAGATGTCATTTGCTTTCATCTGGAAGTACCTGCTAGTTTTCATCTCTCTCCCTTTTCAGTTTCCCACTGTTTCTCTTCTATTTGGTACATTCATATAAATTCATTTCAAGAAACATTTATTAAACATCCAAAGATGAAAAACTAACACAGCCCTCCTTGAGTTTACAATCTGATAGGCAGAACAAAACGTGCACCCAAAGGCAGGCTGTGATAAGAACAAAGGAGGGGTGAAGACATAGCATTAAGAGAAACCTGAGCAAGGATATTAAGATACACATTATATTAATACTGTAATGAGACATTGTCCATAGGTGAAGATGAAGATTCTGGTCCACCAGCTATAGGACACATCTTTTAAATGTATTCTTTTGGAGGGAATAGATTTGCTGGCCCACCCACAAACCTTTGCTTAGTCTCTTTCTGACCAAAAAAGGATGTCATACATATGATCAGAGAAATCTACCTTTGCCCACACAGGAAGCAAACCCATGACCTTGATCTCAATTGCATCATGCTTTAAGCAAGAAAGCTATAGTTGCTCTAGAAACAAATAGTGAGAACCTCACGTTCTTAGGACAAAAGTAACTGGTTGTGGACAGTGCCTAATTATTCAGAGAACAAAATGATATCTGCTGAAACATAAAATGGATTTTCCTATAGCTATGTTATAGAGTTTGTACATAAAAAGCACAGTCATCTTCACAAATCCCTTTCCCTTAAAGACTATTTAAACACAGATTGTAAATTCCTTGGAGGCAGAGGCCAACCCAGTCTTATTAAATCTCTGCATTCCCCCCACCAAGTCTAGGAGTATTGCCCCATTGGAGGATACTTAAGAGATTGTGAATGAATGACAAAAAGATTTGCATCACAAATTCCTGATGGTTGTATCTGAAAGCTTTTCACCATTCCTTCTCCACTAGATTTGCTTTTGACTCTGTTCTTAACACCATGATTTCTCCTTTACCCTTATTGGCTTGATTTGTAAAATCAGTCCTGCTGCAGATGATTTTTTCCAACCTTCCTCCCATCAAAGAGTAAAGTCAATGCAGAAAAGTCAGTGATGACCAAAAAAACCACTATTAAATCAGTCAGTCTAAAAGCTTTTGTTAATGCCAGGCATGTGCAACTTTCTAATATATGCCATGTATTGTACTAAGCCCAAGGGGGATAAAAAGAAAGACAAAAACAGTCCCTGCCCTCAAGAGGCTCACATTCTAAGAAATAAAATGTACATGACTATGTACATGGGTAGCTAGGTGGTACAGTGGATAGAATGCTACGGGCCTCAGAGACTTACTAGCTATGTGACCCCTGGGCAAGTCACTTAACCCTGTTTGCCTCAGTTATTAATCTGTAAAATGACCTGGAGAAGGAAACAGCAAACCACTCTAGTATTTCTGCCAAGAAGAACCAAATGGGGTCACAAAGAGTCAGACATGATTGAAATGACTGAACAACAACAAACTATGTACATACAAGACCTCTATGTTGTAAGATGGAAGGTATTTTTAGAGTGAAGCTCTAACAGCTAAGACGGGAGTAGGGTATAAGTTGAGTCAAGTAGTGTTAGAGGTGGTGGTTAGGAGGGAGAGCACTGGGGAGTCGGGGATTGGGGGTAACCTTTGCAAAGGCAAGGAGATAGGATATGGAGCACTACATATGAGGAAGAGAAAAGGATCCGTAGAGATGTGGTGAAGCGATGGTGGATAGGGAGGGTAGGGATGTTCCTAAGAGGGAAGGCTTTGGGGGGAAAAGAGAATAAGGTCTATTTGGGGCTTGTTGCCTATGAGACCTCTAGTGGGAGACATTTGATTAGGCATTTGTCTGTTCAGGCTTGGAGTTTAAGAGACAGGCTAAGCATGGATATATAAATCAAGGAGAGCCAAATGCATAGAAATGATAGTTGAACTTATGAGAAGTAACAAGTTCACCAAGAAAGTGAATATGGAGAAAGAGAAAATCAATTCTATTTCTCTGTGTGTGTGTGTGTTTCCATCCAAAATCTCCCTCTAAGAACACCGAGTTCCCTTTTAAGACTCAGTTCAAATGCCACTTCCTACAGGACACCTTTCCTGATTTCCCCAGGAGCTAGTGTTCTTGTCCAAAATTATTTTGTATTTTGTTTTTGTGTGTGTACTTGCATTCATTCATTCACTTATTTAACTGTGTAAAGAGGAAGCATAGCATAGTGTGGAGAGAGCTGGCCTCAGAAAGACCAGTGTTCAAGTGCTGCCTCTGATATTTACTGGTTATGTGATGCCGAGGAAGTCACATGTCTTCTTCAGTGCTCCCAGGCATCTTCCTAACGCTGAAAGTTACAGGGCAGTTGTAGCTCTGCATTGGTGGAGGCTTTCTCCTCCCTGGGAGTAGCCTGTATTGATATATCACAGGGCCAGAAAATGAAAGTCTATTTTTCATGCCATGCCCCTAGCCCCTTTGTGTCCCCCATGTGGTAGAGACCTTTCCAGTCTTCTTACACTTTAGGCGCCCTCTCCCCCAGTCTACTCTGGGAACTAATGACACTGGCCCCCTGTTATTCCTCTATCTAGATATCCCATGTCCTACTTCATGCATTTCCACTTTCCCCCATGCCTTGGAGTGCTCTCCCCACTCATCTCTGCCATTCCGAATTCCTTTGAGTCCTAGCTAAAATCTCAACTTCTACAAAAAGGAAGCCTTTCCTGATCCCCCTAAATTCTAGTGCCTTCCTTCTGAGAGACTCGCCAATTTAGCCTGTAAATGACTTTTTGTATATAGCTGTTTTCATGCTGTCTCCCCCGTTGGACAGTAATGTCCTAGAGACCAGGGGCTATATTTTTTGCCTTTCTCCCTGGTCCTTAGCACAGTACCTGGTACACAGTAGTCTCTTAATAAATGTATAATGACTGATGGATACACCTATCTAAAAATCCATTTTCCTATTGACTCATTTTCAATTGGGAAATCGTTTAAACAAGACTTCTATGTTGAACACACCACTACGGAAGATATTCTGAGTGGTTCAGGACAAGAATCTCTGGTCTCTTCACTCCAAAGGCTCACAAATTAGGAGAGAGAAGACTAACAATATGGGAAATAACATGAAAATTCTATGATGGTATCATAAGGGATAGGGGCTACATCTAGATTTCACTGGTGACAAGAACTCCAGGGTGAAGAAGCTCTCTGCCAATGCAAGTTGGCACCTTCTTCTGCAACTTCTAGTCTTAAAGTGTTCCCTCGACCACTGAGGTTTAAGTGCCTCACTCAGGAGCACACAGCCAGTATGTGTCAAGAGTCGGACTGGAACCCAGGTCCTCTTGGTTTACAGTTCACCACTCACTATGCCACACTCTCTCTAGTGAGTATAACAAAATGGGAAATTGCAGAGACTGAGTGCTATGGAAGCTTAGAGGTGAGGGAAACCACAGACCCCGGGAGTGTTCCATAGAGGAGAGGAAATTCGAGATAGGTTTTGATGAACAAGTATAATTTTAGGTTGGTCAAAAGGAGAAAGGTGTTTATCCCAGACAGGGACAATAATATAAGTGGAATGAGAACTAGACTGGAGGATAATATGTTGGAAAATAAGATTGGATTGGTGCGATGAGGCTATGTCATAGAGGTCCCCTAAGTTAGCTCACTTTCCTCTTCCATAAGACAAGGGTCATGGTAGATGATCTAGAAGATTCTGCGTGGTTCTGAAATCATTCTGTGCTTTTGATGCAATAACAAATAGGGAGCTACTGATGGGGATTTTTGAGTAGGAGGGTGTGGCATGGGAAAATCAAGATTATATAATGGAATGTATCTTCCTTTCTGAACTAATTTTTGAAAATTGAACTGAAATACACTGGGAAAATAGGGTCACCTAGTACCCTACTGAGCTTGTTCTAAGCCATCTGTTTGCCCCCCATGAGCAGGTTGGCAGCTTGTACATCTCTGAAATGCCAGGAAATGAGTTCCTAGTTGGCTCAGTAGAGAGGTGAGGATGCTCCAGCATTCAACAGCTTATTCTGACTCGACTCCTGCACAAGAACCCCTTCATAGGAGGAGATGACATGCCTGGCAGGGTCACTATCGAATCATTATGCTGAGTGCATTGCTTTAGTCTGTTTTGAGGCCAGAAGGGCTTCAGGCCTCTTATTGGTACTAGAGATAGGTTTTCAGAGACTGAGGCAAAGGCAGCGATTTCATTTCATGCAGGCGTTCTCTACCAAGAGCAAAGCAAATTGATCTTTAGCACAGATCCATTAGGGGCTGGGGCTATGTCTTTCATCCAGTGACATTGGCCACCTTGCTATTCCACAAATAGGATACTCCATTTCTTGGCTGCTCCATTTCCCCTGGCTGTCCCTAGTTTTCATTATTCATATGTATATATGATCAGTAGAGATATCCGGAAGCCTTTGGTTTTAAGTTAAAAGACATGGTTTGCAGAGTTCATCATTACTGATTACAAAAACAGCATCCTTCCCCTGAGGCTCTCCTACCCATCTTCTTGTCAGTGATTCCATCTTGCCTTCTAACATCCTGAGAGGTGAGGCTGATGCCATATTTTGAGAAGCTAGACATGATAACTGTAACATTTGCATTTACATTTTGACTAAGATTGTATTGATGAGAAGCAATTTAGGGAATTGACATCCTAACGTTAATTGTAGAGACTTGCTTTCACATGTTGTTCATTTAGTTTGCTAGGAGAAAATGGATTTGTGACTTTTTTATGGAACACACCACTTTATTGGTATTGGATATCACAGAAATGATACTTTAATTGCCAGGAAAGTCCCTTTTAGGTGAATTTCTGGTTGTTTTTCAAGTTTCTATAATACCAAATGGCATATACTATCTTTAACCAGTAGTAGTAGTAGTAGTAGTAGTAGTAGTAGTAGTAGTAGTAGTAGGCTTCCACCAGTCACGGATGACCATGGATCAGTGCCTTGAAGAGCCACAGGCCACAGTGTGGCTGTGCAGTCCGATACAGGAGCCAAAGCTCCTGCCTCAACGAGGACATCGGAAAACTAAATATCCCCTCTCAGCTAGGTCAGGGCAGTTAAGGGACACAGTGGATAGTACTGGACCTGGAGTCAGGAAGATCTGAGTTTGAATTAGTCCTGAGACACTAGCCGTGTGACTCTGGGCAAATCACTGAACCCTGTTTGTCTCAGTTCCTCATCTGTAAAATGAGCTGGAGAAGGAAATGGCAAACCACTCCAGTATTTTTGCTAAGAAAACCCCAAATGGGGTCATGAAAAATCAGACACAACTGAAACAACAGAATACAACCCTCAATCCAGGTGGTATTATCAATAGAGTAAACCTCAGGAAGACTGGAGTTCAAATCCTACCTCACACATTTACTAGTTTTGTGATCTTGGGCAAGCTACTTTAGTCTCATCCTCATTTTCTTCTTTAAAATTAAGGATCATAATAGCACCTACTTTACATGGTTGTTGTGAGGATCAAATAAGATAACCTTTGTAAAGTGCTTTGCAAACCTTAAATGCTATTATCATTATTTTCTCTCTTGACTAACTCTCTCTAGCTAAAAAATATTCGTGGGAATATCATTTCCTGTTTTATTTTGAAATATTATACATTCATTCTCTCATTATTTTGTCAATTTTACATAAATGAATCATTTAAAATGAAAACTTAGATATTATCTAGGCAGAAACATGAATTAAATTTCCTCTATTTCAAAATAATTATAGTCAGAATGGTGGGATTTATATTATTAATCTCTACTATATTTGCTACCCCACTCCCCCTTCCCCTCCCCCAAAGATTATTTTTCACAAAAGGAACCATTTAGTGAGGCAAGGATCAAAGACATAACTTTATATGGGCCTTCAAAGGGGCATCTTTCAGTATCTGGGCCATGTGTACGTTTTAAACCACGCCCTAAATTTTTCTCTTCCTATACTCACTAGGGCTCTCCTTGCTTGGGCTGAAAAGCCAAACAGAAGCCTTCTTATTAAGAACATTTATTATCATGACTGTACTGGTTTTTCCTGAGACAAAACTATTTCTTTAAAATGATAATTTATGTGAATTAACCAGATTATTCATTCCTCTCAGCAATGAGGGAGTTTCATTTTTATAAATGAAAATGATACTTCCAGTCATACAGAACTTTTCTCTTAGTCTTGGATAACACCTGGTCCATATAAGGAAGAGTGTGAATCTTAATCACTGCCCTGAGAACCAGATTTGCGAAATAGTTCATAATTTCTATAATGATGGAGGAAAGGGTTAAGGCAGGAAAGACAACTGAGAAGAAATGAGTTGTTTATATTGTAGTTACTTATAGTTTTCTTTATTTATTTATTTTCGTTTTCAACATTTGTTTAGATAAGATTTCCAATTTCAAATTTTTCCTCCCTCCCCCCCTCCCCTAGACAGCAGGTAATCTGATATATATAATAACATTAAACATATTTCTGTGTTAGTCATGTTATACAAGAAGAATTGGAGCAAACAGGGAAAACCTCCAAAAAAAAAAAAAACCCAGCACCCAAAACAAAAGAAATAGTATGGTCCAAACAGCGTCCATATTCCACAGTTCCTTTTTGTTTGTTTGTTTTTTCTGGATTTGGCGAGCCTTTTCCATCATGAGTCCTTTGGAACTTTCGTGCACCCTTGGATTGGTGAGAAGAATCTAGTCTATCACAGTTGATCGACACACCATGTTGATGATACTGTGCACAGTGTTCTCCTGGTTCTGCTCATCTCAACTCATCATCAAGGCTCCATTTTTTAAACATGTGGTCTAAAAGCTCTCCTTTTTAAGAAGACTTACAACTCCCTTTCATTCCATATGCATGCATACCTTGTTGTTGTTGTTGGTGTGATGATGTTGATGTTGTTTGTCCTTTGTTCTCTAAGAGGACCATGATGTCAGTGAGGTGATATCATGACTTGCAGTGAATTATATTTAAGTGGGGAAGAGCTATGCAAAGTAACCAGTCTCATTCTCTCCTCCAGAGCCATTTGGGTCCAGCAGCAAGATGTCCCAAGATTTTTGAGGCAGTGAGGGTTAAGTGATTTGCCCAGGGTCACACAGCTAGTAAGTGTCAAGTGTCTGAGGCTGTATTTGAACTCAGATCCTCTGGACCACAGGGCCGGTGCTCTATCCACTGTGCCACCTAGCTGCCCCTACATAACATTACCTACACAGAAGGCAGTATGTTATAGTAGTAAGAAAGGAACTCAGGGAAGGCCTGGGTTATGATTGTGCAACCATAACCCCCATAAGGCTATAAATGGCTGAGAAAGTGCTGATCTACATTGATAGCCGGAATCTTCTCAGTCACTATACCAATGAAATCACAGGTCTGAATCCTAACCCAACAACTCTATCAAGATAAACAGTTCTGCTTTGGAAAGAAGCAAATTTTAAATGTGTATAAAGATGGTTCTTTTTATTTTTTTATTTATTTTTTTTTTTGGTGAGGCAATTGGGCTTAAGTGACTTGCCCAGGGTCACACAGCTAGTAAGTGTTAAGTATCTGAGGTCATATTTGAACTCAGGTCCTCCTGACTCCAGGGCCGGTGCTTTATCCACTGAGCCACCTAGCTGCCCCTAAGATGGTTCTTTTAATATTTTGACAACCATTTTCTGATGTTCCTTTTTTTTTTTTTTGCTATTTCTAAGAGTTCATTATTATTTGGGGGAATTGTGCCAAGATTATGATTGAGAATTAAGAGTATAATCCTATTTTTGTTTTCTAGAAATTGATGATTTTTTTTTTTCTTTTGTGTTTTGCTTTGGGTCTCAGACTTAAAGACATCAATTCTTTGTTCTTCAGCTTCAGCCTCCTGGCAAAGCCCTGGGAGGTAATTTGTCAAAAAGGCTGGAGGCAATGACATCTCAGGGAGGCTTTCTGATGTTCACGGTGTTACTTTTGATTATAAGCACTAATATCCTATATTTAGTTGCTCTCCTTGTGTTTCTCCATGGCTTTCAATTAATACTCTGCAAGAAAGGAGAAATTCTGTAGCTGCTAAAATATATTATTTCAATTTACTCTTTAGCATCTGAGAATGACATTTCAGGTTGCTTGTAATGGGGCAGAAAAACAAAATCCCTTTTGAATTTTTAAGGGATTGATATTCCTAAGAAAGGAAACCTTTTATAGCTTCAAAATCCCAATGTAACTAGAGCAGCAGTCTCCTAAGAATGAAAGATACACCAAAATAGTTATATGTCCTATTTAAATCATTTATTTAGTGTACAAGGTGTGCCTTGATAAAAGTATGTTACTGATTAACACTATATCTCCTTAGGACATTTCTTCTGTAGGGAAAAAATCATCATACCTACAATTTAAAAAAAATGAAATGTGTAAATAAATTTCAAAAGTGTGCCTCATGTATGCTTAAATTGAAGAATCTCATCAGAGATTAGTCCATTATTATAGGAATTAGAAAAAAGCAAATTAGAGGGAAACGAGAAGCTTTATGTTTTTACTCCCACCTTTACTATATTTGTTAATCAATGGAAATCCTGTTCTTGTTTTTCTTAAGATTGCTTAGGGTTAAAGAAAAATAAGCTCCATTTGTATCACACAGAACTGAAGTAGAAAGATAACCAAAAGATTTTTAATATATTGCCAGATTTCAGAAAAAAAGGAAACATTATATGATTGTGTTTAAGTCCCAAGTATTCCACTAGATTTCAACATATTCCCCTAATGAAAAACCATTTATTATGCTAAAACAACAGTGTAACTCATAAATGAAACGTTATAATTCATTTTTCATGTTGCATCTACCTTTTAGCATCAGAATCACTTAATAATTTCCTGCCACATACCAAACCATAACATATATTTCGTTTGTTGCTTCATTTCCTTTAAAGAGATTGCATATTTTTGTGATATTTGCAGCTAGATAAGTATATACTGTCTACTTTGTAGTAAAAGCAAAATAATTTCCCCATGAATTTTGCAGTGAAGGCCAAACAATCCCTTGAAAGTATTATTTTTCAATATTAAAAAAATTTCTACATTGTCCTAAGATTACAAATTATTGACATTCTTTGGTATTTACTGTATTTCTCACTCTTCATCCAACTCCCAAACCAGCCCTCCCATCTTATTCATTTTGCATGGTAATATCACTTAATGAAAATTGTGGGATGGGCTCACTGGACAATTCTGGTCTGGTCACACCAAGACAGATTATCCAACAGCTTGGGTTAAGGCTGAGTGGTTTTCCAGTGGTGAGATTCAACAATTAACTGAAAACAAAGACTGAGAGGCTTTGAAGAGATTATCTCTATCTAACCATAGGGACCTGTTCAATATCCAGGAAGAAAAGAAAATGGAGAAAGATCCTGAGCCTTTCAAGAATGACTCCCTAGGAGTGGAGAAAATGGGAAAAGGGGATGGGGGTTTTATGTAGTCTGTTAATCTGATTCTAGATTTTTTTTCCCTTCTGCCCCACATGCCCATCTTAATTAGCCTTGCTTTATAAGCAGTGAAATTTTCAATCTCCTCACCCTGGTTTCACAAATTTTTTTGGTGTTATGGGAGCAGGGACACTGGATGACTCCTGCTGATCTGCCAACTCACCCTTCCTGGGAGAAAGGAGGAGGAATAGTTCAATTCAACATTAAGTGCTTGCTATGTGCAAGGCATTATGCTAAGTGCTGTATGGTCCCATTTTCTCTCAATCTACAATTCCACAATTCTTGTTTGAATGTTGACGTTTCAAGGGAAAAATGACATTTAAAGGAAAAAAAAGATAGGACTTGGTGAAAGGCTGGATAGAGAGGGTGAATGAGTTCAAATGACTACTATTTATCACCTGGATACTAGAAGAATAGTAGCAGTATGAAAGATATGGAGAATATTTTGATTTTGATTATTATATGACATTTTATTCCCACCACCAATCCAATCTGAAGTCTTTACCCTCAAGTTATTTGGATATCTAAAATTTTCTCTTAAAAATAAAGAACAGGGGGGGTGGCTAGGTGGTGCAGTGGATAAAGCACCGGCCCTGGATTCAGGAGTTCCTGAATTCAAATCCGGCCTCAGACACTGGACACTTACTAGCTGTGTGACCCTGGGCAAGTCACTTAACCCCATGGCCCCGTAAAAAAAAATAATAATAATAAAGAACAGGAGGATAGGTAATCCTAAAAAACAGTTAAGGACGAAATGATCAAATTGAGGAGGTAGGGGGAGAACCCATCTCCCTACTCTTAAATATTTTAGCGTCACTACACAAACATTACAGTGTTAATAGAAACAACAGTGAACATCCTTCCAGATTGTCTCGGTGTGTGTGTCACAAGCACCTCACCTCCAATCAGAAATTTGGTTGAGAAGGAAAAGATGGTCTAGACAATTCAGCATCATCTTTTTCCACTCCAAGCCCCATCCTCATCTAAGACTTTACCATGCTTTATAAGGGCCTGGCACAGCATCATATCCACCTATTGTTTTAAATTGTCCTTAAGGGGAAAACATCTGCTCCACACAATTTGATATTCAGTTATATTTGGTTTATTCTCTAGTTCTTTCATGTATGTTCATTATATCTTTACAACTCTCTGTTGTGAAGACTCCAGTGGAAATATTTTTATGTACCACAAGTCCTACTGTAGTACTTGGGAACACAGGAGTTTCTGAATAAATAAATAACTGTTGGTTGT
Organism: Dromiciops gliroides; assembly: GCF_019393635.1. Taxonomy (NCBI): domain Eukaryota; kingdom Metazoa; phylum Chordata; class Mammalia; order Microbiotheria; family Microbiotheriidae; genus Dromiciops; species Dromiciops gliroides. Next base: position 253,500,495 of record NC_057861.1, read on the forward strand.
TTTGATGATAAGGAAGTGTATCATCATAATATGATGCTTAAAATTCCATTTTTGGAAGAAATTTCAAGAATTCCATTCTTCATTCCATTGAATAAATTCTATTTTTGAAGAAATATAAAGACCTTTAAGATTTCATATGATGATTTAAATTTAGGGATTATCATATTCAATATTCCTAAAAGTTTTAACAGACTTAAAATGCTGACTAAAAATCATGTTTAAAAAAATTCTTGTTACACAGGCCACATTAAGTATTTTTCATTTCACTCTTTGAGAGATTGAACCTGGAACATGATTTTTCTTATTTTACCATTTTCTAAACCCAAATAGCCAAAGTTGTCTGCATGAAGCTTAACAGCAAAACTTGTGTGACATACTATTTGTAAGATTGAGTTTCTTGAAAGAAGCAGCAAAAATCAAATTAAACTCATTTAGTGTTTTGAGCCAAAGGTGAACAATACATTTATTTGGCTTTATATATTAAGAGGCCAAGAAAAAAAAAAGCTGCTCTCTGAATATAGTATTTTGGTGTTCCCTGGATGACTTCTGGTTTTGTTTTGTTTTTTAATTCTCTTTCAATCCTTGAATAAGAAAATATTCTAAAACAAAATTATTGGAATTTGCAATATGAAAACATACAAGGGTTTGAGGCTCTATTGAAACTGTCCAATATACTGCCTAGTCATTTAAAAAAAAAATCTTGGCTCCAGGAGCTATGGCCGGAAGCTTCTTTGGGCTAATCCAAAATCTACTACTCTCCTTAACAATCTCCAGGCCTAAGAAATTAGAGGTCACTTTGAGTTTCACAAATGACCTAGGGCTCTAATATGTGGTTGTGAGTGCCATTTAATTTCATTTATAGAAGTGTTTCTTTTGCCAAAACCTTAAGGCAAAATTCAAGATGTGTTACTGGTTATATGTTGGCAATAGTTTTCTTCTAGTTTCATACGTTGCTATTTACTGTTCTGTGATTGAGTAGGTCATTCAAGAATCATCTGGGAATGTGCTTTAAGAATTTGCCTTAGGACATTCCCTGAAAGGAAGCCAAATCCTATTAGAAAGGACATCCTGTGATTCCCTCAGTTTATGGTGACCAAGGGCACAGCTTTTTTTAAAAAGGTGATTGCTTCCTTTCCAGTCAATAGGGACATCCAGAAATGCTGAGGATCATTTGACTCTTAGGCAACATAATTGTATCAAAACAACTAAACCGAGAAATCACCTGAGAATTCATGAATTGGAAGAAAGCCCAAGTCTTTTTTCCTTTCCTTTAGTGAGACACAGATGACTTGGAGACTTTCAGCACTTAAGTGACCACCAGTCCAGTGGACTTGAAATTCTCCTCAGTTTTCTGAAAATCATTCAGTCATTAAGCATTTATCAAATATCTGTTACCTGTATTTGCCAAGCTCTGTGCCCAGGTTCTGGGGGCAAAAAGACAAAAAGACAAAAAGAAAGAAAACCGACTCTGCTCATAAGAAGCATTCTACTGGGGGAGATGTGAGTGTTTATGTATTTAGAATAAATACAAACCTAATGTAAGATGGTAGAATACAAGAGAGGGAGGGAGGTCACAAGTGTCAGATCAGATTGACGACTAAGTAGAGGATGAACTGAAGTAGGGAGAGACTTACTTCCCAGGGAGACCAACCAGCAGGCAACTAAAGTAGTTTAGGTGTAAGGTGTTGAGGGCCTACACCAGGATGATGAGTATATGAGCAGAGAGATAAGGAGTTATATAAGAAATGTTGGGAAGGTAGAAACAATGGAATTTGGTGACAGATGGATTATGCAGTGAGTGCTAGTGAAAGGTCAAGGATAACTACTATTTACTTGAAAGCTACTGGAATCTATAGCAAAGCAAGTTGGGATCACACCATATTATAACAGTAGGTCTTATAGAGGTAAATAGGACAGTTGGTCAATACATGGCCACTCTCTCCATCTATTCTTTAAGAAGCTATGTAAATATCATCTCACATTAAACTAATTATCTTCTGCCTTGAAACTGATCATTTTGATAGCATAGTAAAATATAAGCTAGCAAGCGTCAACCACCACTTTAGACTATTTTCAGCTGAAAACTTTCACAGATATATGGGTACTGTTGTACCTGTTCTACAAAGCTATTGAAAATATAGGAAGACATGGGTAGAATGTTCATATTTTGGAGTCAAACCCACTGGAATATTTTCTCTTCATTAGCACTTTATACTTTCTTCATCCTGATAATAGGCTTAATTTTACTGGTACATCATTTTCTATTTCCATCTCAAAATGTTCTCAGAGAGTTTAAAAATGAATTTTACTGTTATGTAAATATTGCCCTTTGGATAGGCACAAGTCCTCCAGGGTAATACTCCCAAAGGGTTATTGTTGTTGGGTTTGGGGTTTTTTTTTTTAATTTTAAAAATAGATTTTGCTAAACATGTAGCCAAGATACTAATCGGGGACTCTGAAGTAAGTCTTTATTAGGACTGAAAAGAGTTACAAACAAGGAATGATGTGCAGGGTCTTTGTCCATTTTTACCAAGAGACCACAAATAGCAATTTGAAAGACCCAAGGAATAAAATATGTAGTCACTGGAAATATTAAATCCAGTAATTCCTAAAATATCAGCATGGTTTATATGTTACAGCTGGCAGATTAGCGAGCCAGAAATCTTTCCCACCTTTAAATCCAGAGGCTAGCCACTTATGTCTTTTTGTTTCAGGTGTCTCCCTCAAAAAGGTTCGAGTTAGGTCTCCATTTTCATTGTAATAGGAATGGAAAAGGATGCTTAGTAAAGTTAAGGAAAGGAAATAATTTTGCCAGGGGTCACCTTTGTGGTCTTTAATCTAATACCCCACTCTTTCTGTATCCTCTTGCCATTCTAATTACTCTGCTCAGTTCTACTCCCATTTCCTCCAACAGTGTGCCACTCACAGGACTGAACTTACTCATAGGGAAAATAAACATTTCCCTCTTGGATTTGATTTTGGGATTCCAGCAAGTTTCTGCTTTGTTCATCTCCCTTTCTCCCTCCTCCAAATTTTCCATTTTCTTTCTGAAATTCTCCCAAAGGAGCTTCATTCCTTTAACTTAAGGTTTTGGCTACCATGAAAAGCAAATTCCTTTGGGAGAGGTCAACTTGAAGTTGCTTTCAGTCTTTTGCTTTTTTCAAAGCAAGAATCCTTTCTTTCTTAAAAGCAGCTTCTAGGGGCAGCTAGGTGGCCCAGTGGATAAAGCAGCGGCCCTGGATTCAGGAAGACCTGAGTTCAAATTTGGCCTCAGACACTTGACACTTATTAGCTGTGTGACCTTGGGCAAGTCACTTAACACTCATTGCCCCACACCAAAAAAAAAAAAAGCAGCTTCTATAAATGATCTTGGGCACGTGATTTGGAAAGTGAACTGTTTCAGGTTTTTGGTTTGTTTTTCTTTTTGTTTTGTTTTGGGTTTTTTTTGTGGGGCTATAAGGGTTAAGTGACTTTCCCAGGGTCACACAGCTAGTGTCAAGTATCTGAAGCCAGATTTGAACTCAGGTCCTCCTGAATCCAGGGCCGGTGCTTTATCCACTACACCACCTAGCTGCCCCTGGAAAGTGAATTGTTGAGGAGACAATAGGGTACAGAATTTAGAGGTTAAGGTACCAGAAGACAAATCACTCACTGCACACTGCAGTCTAGGGTCTATGCTGACGTTATGGTTAGCCTACTGCCTCTCACCCTTCTGCTTGGTGTGAATCCTATCTTGTACAACAGCTTTCTAACGGTGGCTTATACTAGCTTTAGCTTCTCAGTTGTGGCCACTTGCTACCTATTTCCCCAAAACTGACCCAGGTTCATGATAGATAAGATGAGTGTCTAAAGACTTGGAACCTAATGGGAGTATTAGGGTCTTGGCAGGAAGAGCCAGGGAGGAAGGCAGCAGAAGGCAGGGAGTTGAGTATCAAAAGACATGCTGAAAGGGGAGCTGGAGTTGAGTAGGTATCCTGAGGAGAGCGGCTTATCGGTGAGTAAGGCAGAATTAGTGGTTTGGCAGTGCTCTCTACAACAGTGAGATTCTGGTCCTAAAGTATGTTAAGTCAATCATTTGTTTCAACTACTATGTGGACATTTAGGACAATACAAATATATATTTTTTACTTCTTGCAAATATAATGTAATTTAATTATGGCCTTTAATTTAAGTACAGTGTTCTTAACCTTGATATTAAAAACATTCATCTCTTATCTTGTACTCAAGCCACACACACTTAAGGATGGGGAGGGCGGAAAGGAGGAAGGGAAGGAAAGGATATATTAAGTGCCTGTTATGAACCAGGCACTGGTGCTAACCACTTGACAAATGTTCTCTCATCTGCTTTTCATAACAACCACGGGAGGGAGGTGCTATTATTATCCTTATTTTGCAGTAGAGGAAACCGAGGCAGGCAGAGGTGAAGTGATTTGCCCAAGGTCGCATAGCTAGTGTTTGATGCCAGATTTTAACTGAGGTCTTCCTGATTCTAGCCCTAGCTCTCTCTCCACTGCATCATCCAGAAGTTGTAGCTGGGAATCACAGGAAGAATTCCTATGGAATTTAAATATCCTTCTAATCTTTGGCCATTCTCTATTCAGTTATTTTGGAGGTCATGTCAGTTTTTGAAATCTAATGCAATTTTAAAAGTTTCATTCTGTTATCAATTAATTAGAATGTCTATTCTGTCTTTGACCCTCTTCTCCTCTCTTTCCATTCTCTTTTTTGGTCATCCCATCTACTCCCCAGGCTTCGGTTGTTATATCTATGCAAGTCACTGCCAAATCTGTCTCTCCAGCCCCACCCCCAGCTTCTTCCTAGAACAACACTCCTATATTTCCAAGTCTCTGCTAGATCTCTCTGAGTATCTAAAACTTAATATGTCTGAAGTGGAAATCCTCTTTTTTCTAATCTGCCCTCCCCCTAAACTTCTCATTTTCTCTGGTTTCTACCATTTGCCCAGTCACTCAGGCTTGAAAAACCAGGGATTCATCTTTTCATTTTTTGATTCTTCCTATTCCTGTGTTACAAGGTCTTTCAGTCTATTTCTGCAGTCATTTTCCTATGCGTCTTCCTTCCTTTCCCACTACAACTGCTCTGCTAAATAAAACCTCATCTTGTTTCAACCAGGAATGGGCTTCTAACTGGTCTTCCTGCTTCCAGGGGCTCCCTTTCCCAATTTGTTCTTCATACTATTGCCAGTGTAATGTTACCCATGTGTGGGTATGTTTATGTCATTCCCATATTCCATTATCTTTAGGGTAGAGGTGCTGATCACAGGCCAACTGGCTTCCCGAACACCAAAAAAAAAAAAAAAACAACCCAAAACAAACAAACAACAATAAAAACCAACAACGATATAATTGGGAAATACTGAACAAAATAAATAAAACTGCAATACAACATAGATAGTGTTATTATGTGGTTTTCTAAGTCGATATTCCTCCCAGAGGGGTCCTCATGTACAGTTTTGGCCCATTTCTATTTGAGTTTGATACCACTGCTTTAGTCTTCCCATTTCATGCCATTTACTCCACTGTGATCTCGGACAAGTGAATTCCCCTCTCTGGGTCACACATTCTTTTTCTATAAAAAGGGGGGGGGGGGCAGCTAGGTGGCACAGTGGATAGAGCACTGGCCCTGGAGTCAGGAGGACCTTTGTTCAAATCTAGCCTCAGACACTTGACACTTACCAGCTGTGTGACCCTGGGCAAGTCACTTAACCCCAATTGCCTCACCAAAAAAAAAAAAAAAGAGTGGGGACAGTGTTTGGTCTTGGTGGTCTTGAAGGTCCCATTCCACTCTAAATATAGATCCTCTGGTCCTATGATGCTGTGAGCCTGTGAGGCTTTAGTTCCTACTCCTGATATTTCCTAGTTGGATTGCCTTGGACAAGCCATTTAACCTTTCTGAACTTCAATTTCCTCATCTGTAAAAGAGAGATGATGATAATAGCTTCCATTACCTTTTTAATGGGTTTATTGTAAACAATGAATTTTGTTCATTGTTCATTAATTTAATTAAATTATTAAATACTATATAAATGTAAGTTAATGTTATTTCCTTCCCCCTACCCCTGGATTGCTAACTTGATGATGTCAGGGAGGACTTTTATTTCTTAGTACATATGAGATACTTAATAAATTCTTGCTAAGTTGTTGAATTAAGCAAGTTCAGCATAATAATGCTGTTCCATAACCCACTGATTGGATTATTGTATAATCTCTTCTTGAAAATCATAAAGAAACCTAAATACTTAGTGTAAACCAAGTTCACTCTTATTTAATACAATTTAGAACCTTCATAGGGTAGAGAGAGACTAGTAAAAAAATGCCATTTGGAAGTTGGCATTGACATAAGGGAAGCACGCCCAGTGAGTGAAGTAGAAAGATAATATCCCTTCATCTTCTAATGAGATTTTGTCAGAGTGATGGTCATTAATAAACAGCATGAGGAGTTCAGGCCCTCAGCAGGCCTGGTGACTTTTTGCCTAAAAAAAAATAATAAGTAGGACTTTGTTGTTGTTGTTTCTACCAGAAAGAACTACAAAATAAAAGATGTGTTCTAAGTAGAACATGGGTTTAAGGGAGTATAAGTAATACCATCACAGACAGCAGTGAGAGTTGTTAATAAATTCTGAAATGTCTGTGGAAGAGAGATGATATTTTTAAAAAGTAAGTCAATTGATATGAAGGAAAAACAACAGTGAACTGGCAACAAAGAAACTGTGTTCTATTTATGCTTTTTTTTAATTAAATAGACAAGTTTCCTCATCTGTAAAATAAAAAGTCCTCTACCAAGATCATATCAGCTGTAGAATTTAATGATCTTTGAAAGTTTACATAATCAGTTTGATAATAGTGTAGTTTAGTAATAAAGACACACAAATCATACTAGTTTGTTTTCTATTAATTTTCTATTAGTTTCTATTAATTACTTATTTTTCAAAAGAAAATCATTTGGTTCCTCTATGTTATTTTCATAAAAGTACATATATATATTTATTTGGGGGGGGGCGGTTTGCTGGGCAATGAGTGTTAAGTGACTTGCCCAGGGTCACACAGCTAGGAAGTGTCAAGTGTCTGAGGCCCGATTTAAGCTCAGGTCCTCCTGAATCCAGGGCTGGTGCTCTATCCCCTGTGCCACCTAGCTGCCCCAAAAGTGTGTGTGTGTGTGTGTGTGTGTGTGTGTGTGTGTGTGTGTGTGTGTATAGATCTAGATATAGATATATTTTTTTAAATAAATTGGATCAGGGGCAGCTAGGTGGCACAGGGAATAGAGCACCAGCCCTGGATTCAGGAGGACCCGAGCTTAAATCCAGCCTCAGACACGACACTTCCTAGCTGTGTGACCCTGGGCAAGTCACTTAACCCTCATTGCCCCACAAAAAGAAACAAAAAAATAAATTGAATCATGTGTTATGTCATTACACTTCTCCATTATCTCTTCATGAAGTAAATTTAACCACTGAATCTAAGTTACCCTAAGCAGATATTACCATTCACCAATGATAGTCGCTACCAAAAGAGACTCAATGTCTAGTAAATCTACCTTAGTTTTGTACTCCCTAACCTAATTTAGTGATAACATCAAAAAAGTCTTTAAAAGTAAAATAATTTTCTTTTATTTAGACTAGTGTCTCTAACCAGGAAGTAGAGAAATAGTGAGATGACTCAATTTATTCATTTGAATCTATGCATATGACAGTTTCTCTCCAATCTAAAGGGAAGCCTTAATATACGATTTTAAATGAAACTCAATAAAGTTACTGTAGTATGTCTCTAGGGAGATGTATTATTGTCAAGGCTTGTCTCAAAAGGGCTATATTTTTCTTTTCCATTCCCCACCCAAATAAATTATTACTTCTCTCTTTTATATGCCTCTTTTTTTTTCTCCCTTTGCTCAATTTCCAGGTCATGAATAATGAGAAAGTGATGAGTAGAGAATTGTCTCCTGAGGTATTCACCGTTTGAATCATCATATTTTAAAATTTCGACTCTTCCCCCCCCACCCATACTCAGCATGAACTGAATCTAAGAATATCATGTTCATCTGCAAGTAGAAAAATTTGTTCCAAGAGGGAAATGTAAATGCTGCTCACTGCTAATAATCAGATCATTAGAATTATACATGGGAAGGGGAAGGGAGAAGAGAAGAAACATTTATTAAGTGGCTACTATGAGCCAGGCACTATGCTAAGCACTTTACAAGTATTATTTCATTTGATCCTCACAAGAACAGCTTCTATTATGAAGAGAAGTCTAGAAGAAGCCATTTGAGAAGAAGGAATTTTGAATGTTTTAAATCTCAAGTGAAAAAAGGATGGGTTTAAATGAAAGATATTTTGTTAGAGGAACCCTCTCCATTCCCAATTAATATGCCATGTATGTTCCAAATTGAGAACATACCTAAAGGTCACAATGGTTTGACCTGTGGTTCTCAACTTTTAGTATATATACTTAAACATGAAACCCTCAGTTCCATCTCTCCTTCTGCCTTACAAAGTCTAGTAGGTGCTATTTTTTATCCTTCCCATAACCTCCATTCCCTCCACCCCTCAGTTCTTTCCCCCGCCATTACTCCTGCACTAGGTACACTCTCCTTCCTCCCCCGTCTGTGACTCAGTTTACTTCTACACCACCCTCTTCTCTCAAGTCTTTTGTCTCCTTATTCTGTGGCTGATCTTGCCCTACTAACCCTCAGCCTTGGATTACTCCCATCGTCTGCTGCCTTCTCTCCTCTGCAGCTGAATGTAGCTAACTGGGTCCACTACAGATTTTTTTTTTTTTTAAACTTAATTTCAACTGGGTCCTCACTGCAGCAAGACATTCCTTTTCTACCTCTCAAATCAATTCACTCTCCCACTCACCATAATAGCTTTTCCACACCTTTTCACCCCTCCCATGGCCCCCCCTTCTCAAGCTGAGAACTTTACTTTATATTTCACTAAAAAAAATAAGGTTATTGAATGACTTACATATAGGCTTTCTGATTCTGAATCCAGGCCACTTTCTACTACAAAATGAAGCATCAGATAAAATAGAAATGTCTACTTTCCAAGCAAGTGGAAGATTGATTTATCAATTTTTTTTTCTTCGACACAAACACCAACAAAACAGAAGCCTGCCAAATTTAATACTAAGTCTTCCTGGTAACTAAATAATACATCATACATACATACATACATACATACATTCAAACTTAGAAGAAACTTCTTGTAATCTACCACATGAATTATAAACAATTGTCACTTGACTAGAGTCAAGGATGATCTCTGCCCCTGGCTGGACTTACCAGTGATAAGGCAGTACAATTCATTATTTGATTATTGTAAACCATCATTTGCCTTTTACGTGGGTGGGAAAGTAGAGTAGTGACAAAAGGCGGAGCTGAATAGGCTTGCTCAAGCACTTTATTCCAACTCTCTAATGCACTTGTGATATTCTGTCATACCATAGTTATTTGTGTCTGTGTCTTATGCACCTACTAGCCTATAAATTCCATGAGGATATGGATTTGAACCCAGGTCTTTTGACTCCAATTCAAGTATCCTTTCCACTGCCTGTGGGTACCAAGAAGTTAACAGGCTTGCTAATAGTCTTACAGCTAAGTCTATGTAAGAAGCAAGACTTGACTGACTTACTCCAAGGCCAGCCCTCCATCTACCATGTCACAGTTGCCTCTAAAATGTGTTAATGAAATGTCACAAAATCAGAATTCAGCACTTTGTTTTCCCGTCTTTGCAAGGGTGTTGCAGAGGAGAATTGCATACATCCCAGATGTTAGACAGTTCACTGTAAAGGCACAGTTGAGGATCCAAAAATAAGGATATATGCTATGAAATGTGTTAACTTTCCTCCTGCATTCAGCATTTCTAGCCTTCTCATAGCAAGTTCTTTTTCTCAACAGGAAAGAATTCTTTGAAATTCTTCAATAAATAAAAATAAGTATCTTGAATGTTATATGTCTTCTCTTCCACAGAGTCCCCTGTGAAGTAGGAATAATCTGTACCTTACATTTTTAAGTCAAAGAGATTTTAAAAATAGAATTGCATAGTGATCCCCTGGAGAAAAGCCAGAACTAGAACCAGGGCCTCCTAATATATTATTAGTCATATATCCATGTTTGGCTTCTTCTATGATTTATTTGATAGCACGTGTTTCCTTCTTTCCAAAAATATTCTTCAAAAACTAAAAACAGTATCTTGTTTTGAATTATAGGACATTTGTCAGAAAGAAAATCCTAGTGTTCTCTACACAGGGTTATGTAGTAATAATTGCCCCAAATTGATTTCATGGTAATTTTGCTTATAGGTTATATATATGAATAGATGTATATAAAAATCTGAAATTCAAAAAAGCCTCATTGTATAATAGTAACCTCAATCTTAAGACAATTTGGGTTAATATTCCATATTGAATTGATCCAAGTTTACTAAACTTCCACCTGAATCATTTCAGAAATATGAAAGGAAAAAAAGAGTATTGTTTTTTGGAGATGAAGATGTTGCCACTAATCTACCATCATGACATCATATGATTGGGGTTGTTTTTCTAGTTGTTGCAATGTATTGTGCTGAGCCATCCACAAATTTGCCTTGCAGCCAACAACCTATAATTTATGAGATGATGGGGCAAATATAAAAATACAATTTGTGAGAAGGAAATAAAAGAAAACTAATTGTCCCGTACAGTGATAAAACAAAAATTTGCATCCTGATCGTACAATAGTAAAATATTTCATTGAAAAAACATACATTCATAATCTGAGTTCTTTGTCTTGGATTCTTATTAAATGATGAAAAGAAAATCAAATGAGTTCACCTAGATGGATGTTGTCTTTAACTGCAGAAGAACATTTTAGTGAGTTTTTTTGTGATGGATACTTGTGTTTGAAACTTTATATATTTATTTGCTGACATGTATTTTTATCCGTTCCCTCCAAAATTCTTCAAAGTCTAAAAACCATATTTCCATTCTGAGTTACATAACATTCATTAAAGGGAAAATTGAGTGCCTGAAGAGTTAAAAGTTGGTATGAAAATAAATTATTAAGCAGACACAGCCAACCCAAGAATCAAAAATAATCAAAAGGTGGAAAAATCAGTAGTTATCTCAAAAAAAAGTAAATGTTCTCTTGATGTATCAAGACATTCTTTTAACATAGCTTTGACTATTTTCCTCTTAAATAAATGCCTTGCAAATCTTGTGTCTGGTACTATTTTTTAAAACAACAGCATAAAATCCTAATATAGTTCCCTAGAATAACCAAAAAGGCAAGACTGGAGGGAAGAGGGCAAAGGCAAGAGTTCCATCCATCAACACTAAACCTAGAGAATAAATTGTGTAGAACTGAAAAGTGGAAAAATGTTGCCTCAAGTGTGAAAATAGAAATGTGTGAGAGCAAGGTTCTAGTGAACTAATTGAGAGACAGAGACATATATTCCCAAGATCCTTAGTGAGTCTGTCTTTGGGAAATTGCAGGGTAAGCAAACAATCACTAATTAACATCATTGCCATGTATTAATTGACCCATTTTCTTCTTCAGCCAATTGTACTTCCATTTATAACTTCATTCTTGTATTATTTATTACAATCCTTTTTAATCTTTGCTGAATGAAAAATGAATAAGGAATAATTAATGTAAAGTAGTTTCATATAATATTAAATGTAAACTTTTATTCAGCTATATGGTGGGTTTTTTTGTTTTTGCTTTGTTTCATTTCCAGACCTTCAACTAGAGCTAGATGACTGGGTCTTTGTCCCAGGGCACTTAAATTTAGAGGATGCTGGCACCACTTCTTACTAAGCCAGTGGATACAGCTGGGCATAGTGCCTAATTAGCCAGATTAATTAGTTAAAACAGGAAGCTATGATATGACACTGTTCCTCTCCCTAGCAGCCCCAACAGAGGTTAGTTCTATCCACAAACCTAGCCCTCCCTTCCTTTGTCCCTATCCCTCAGTATTGACCTCTTGATGTTCCAGAATCTCAGGTACCCAAAGGTCTCTGTGCCACACCCCCATCCCAATGGAGTGGTATCCCAACATCCAAGATTTCCTCCCCTATTCCTAATTCAATTCATCTTTAAAAAGTTGATGTGAGGACGCTGCTTGCCAGGGCACAATTTGTGGGACTTGCCCCAAGCACAAGATTTAGTTAAGCCTTTGTTCACTTCAGATCTCCTGCACTAATAAGAGATCATTATTGAAGATACAAAACATATTGTACAACTTCAATTTCCTTTGGTTTTTTTGACGTTTGTACTCTCTTACAATCTGTTTGCACTGGGTGCCTATGGGACTTAATTACCATCCATTTTTCATTGTTGATTATTACAGACTTATTTTCCTCCCCAGGTAATTTGGAATTAACCTACAACCATTTAAAACAAGGGTCTGGTTTATTTTTATAGACTTTAATTTTTTGGTTAATATCAAAGTAAGAATGAATGTTTGAATGAGTAATTTTTTAAAAGTTGACATTTATATGGTGCTTTAAGACTTAACGAGCACCTAGAATCATAGTTCACAGATCAAAAGCTGGAAGGCAGCTCAGAAGCCATCTTTCTATTCCCACTTCCTCTCTTTGTGATGAAAAAACTGAGGCCCAGGGCTGTTACTGGATTTGCCCCAGGTCACCTGGGTAGGAAGCATGTAAATGAAGGTCCTCTCACAGCACAGCCAGAGCTCTCTGCACTCTACCATGACCATATAGGTACCAGACACTATCTCTATCTGATAAAAGAAGCTGATGATGAACGTCTTTGCCTGCTTGTCACATGGTACATCCTCATCAAAGGCAGATTTCAATCCCAATCAATACCAGCACTCCTGCTTCTACCTCACACTCCCTCCTCTTTGGGGGGTGGGGCGGGGCAGTGAGGGTTAAGTGACTTGCCCAGGGTCACACAGCTAGTAAGTGTCAAGTGTCTGAGGCTGGATTTGAACTCAGGTCCTCCTGAATCCAGGATTGATGCTTTATCCACTGTGCCACCTAGCTGCTCCCTCACACTCCCTCTAAAAGAGTCCTAGTAAAGCCTTCCTCACTCAACCTTAAAACTAATGCCAGGGACAGCTAGATTGGCACAGTGGATAGAGCACTGGCCCTGGATTCAGGAGGGCCTGAGTTCAAATCTGGCCTCAGACACTTAACACTTACTAGCTGTGTGACCGTGGGCAAGTCACTAAACCCCAATTGCCTCACCAAAAAAAACAAAAACAAAAACCAATGCCAACAACAATGTTCAAGGCCAATATATCTACAGACCTGTGTTTTCCTATACTACAAATTGCATTTTTAAAAAAATTTTCTTGGCCATCTATATACTGTCTACAACATCTCTAAGGGGAAAAAAAAACCAAACCTATTTTTTAGGTATCCATAATTCTCAGTAGCAGGGAGCCTGTGAGAAATAACTTGGTTTCCTTTTCTCATTGTTTTGTTTTGAGCAGTCAGAGCACTTCCACACTTTCCTTTATTTATTACTTTTATAATTTATAAATGCAATCCACTCTTGTTTATTCACATGTGTATATGTAGTATGCATTGGTGGGAGACCCAGTGGCAATAGAGAGAGCCTTGGTTTCTTTTCCTTTCTCCATTCCCTTCTTCCAGAAGGAAATACAGGTTGGAGGGAATATGTACTGATAGGAAAGGGTCCACTTTACCATAAAACTCTGACTTGGGACATATATCCCAAAAAGTACCAAGGAGAGTGATTTCTGGGAGGAAGAACCACAAATAGGAACTCGGGAGTAGTTTGTAGCATCCTATATTGAGAGTTAGAAGACACCTAAGAAATATAGTCCAAGGGTCCTTTTATTAAAATTTTATTAGGTTGTTTTTTCCCCCTTTGTACCATGCTGCCAAGAAATCATAAGTTAAGAGCAAATGTTAGTGGATTGAAGCGTCTGACACAAAGGGAGAGGGGCAGCCCCTAAGAGGTGGTGGAGCAGTAGTGGCAGAGAACAGAGATGATTGAGCCAGTATCAGATGCTGCACGGAGAGTCCTAACTTGTTCAGTCGTTTTTCAGTAATGCCTGACTCTTGCTGATCCCATTCGAGGTTTTCTTGGCAGAGATAGTGGAGTGGTTTGCCATTTCCTTCTCCATTTGATTGAGGCAAACAGAGTTAACTGACTTGTCCCAGGGTCATACATCTAGTAAGTATCTGAGACCGGAGCGGAACACAGGAAGTTGAGTCTTCCTGAATACAGACCCAGTACACTATCCACTGAGCCATCTAGCTGCTCTCCCCCTCCCCCATCCACATCCTGAATCATAACTAGATCAGATCAATTAGGGCTTTTCCAGGACTTCAGCATCTATGTGGGTGGTTCCCTTCCTGGTCCTCCTGCTTGCCATTCCTGCACCTCATCAGCTTCTACTTGCAGAAGCAGAACAACCAGGTTTCCTATCCCTCCATTTTCAGGCTACTCCCACCCATTTCCATGGGTATAAGGTATAGTTTTTACCCTTTGCATGAACATTCTTCATTGATCAGTAAGTCTGGGCTCCTTGAGGATGACCTTTCTCTAAATTCTGGTAGCAATTACTTGATAAATCCCATTGTTTTTATGAAAAAATCCTCATGACTCAGCAATCTTTTTGACAATTCTTTGTTGATATTTCATTGGTAGAATTCACATAGGTACCACTCATGAAGGTTGGGTGGGCCTTTTGTTTGCTTTCTTAGACCTTTTTCATAGGCTTCATGATTATTGTTATCACTGCTATATTATTATATTCATCTTTTTAGATGGGGTTAAGATAGAAATGGTCTAAGAACAACCAAGTTGCTATCTTGCAACATTATATTTGCTGTTGTGTAGGTAGATAAAAGAATTGATTTTTGTAATTGAATGCAATTACGGGAATGTGAACTCATCTTCTCTAGGCACACCAAAGCATCTTTGGAAAAAGTGCAATAGAATACTCGACAACACTGATGATTTATAAGAATGATTTCTGCCTCAATCCTTTCCCACATAATGTTGATGTCTTCCCTAAGGCAACTATATTTTGAAAGCTTTTCATTCCATATAGTTTGGAGATTGTTAGTATAAGATATGTTGACAGCTGTTAACAAAAAAAAGGCTTCAATTTAAATTTTTTGCATCCCATATCTGGGCAGTTATGAGCAACAGTTTAGTCTGAAAGGCTGCTCCAATTTCAGTATGGTTTATTTGTAGAATTGTATTATTATTATTATTATTATTATTAATTTTAAAGTAAATATATATATTTTTTCCAGTTGGGGAATGGCGGTCAATGTGTATTCTACCTCGATAACCCAAGAGACTATGAGCAGACATGACATCATTGCATGGGTGAACGATATAGTATCTTTAAACTACACAAAAGTCGAACAGCTTTGTTCAGGTAAGAAATTGTCCCTAAAATACTGTTTAAATGTTTATTGAGTCAGTCAGAGTGTGACTATGTGGACTCTATATTGCACCTTTTTGTAAAAAACAAAACATATGGGGCAGCTAGGTGGTGAAGTGGATAAAGCATAGGCCCTGGATTCGGGAGGACCTGAATTCAAATCCAGCCTCAGACACTTGACACTTAGTAGCTGTGTGACCCTGGGCAAGTCACTTAACCCTCATTGCCCCCACCGCCCCAAAAAATTCAATGAGCATCTTCTGGTGAAAAACCCATTCTTCCTATGTTAAAGACCTAGGGAGCTATCCCAAAAATGTTCTAGATCTCAAGGAGTATTCTGGAAATGGAAGTTCTAGATACAAAAGGCTTTGGGTATTCCTTCCTGTTAAGAGACAGACAAGGGGGCAGCTAGGTGGTGCAATAGATAAAGCACTGGCCCTGGATTCAGGAGGACCTGAGTTCAAATTTGGCCTCAGACACTTGACACTTACTAGCTGTGTGACCCTGGGCAAGTCATTTAACCCTCATTGCCCCACAAAAACAAAAACAAAAAACATGAGAGTAGGCACAAGAACTAATAAAGAGGAAATAGAAAAATGAGACTAGACCTGAAGAATGTTATGAAAAATTTGGTATTTACAAGAAAATTGTATTAAGGAAATGAAATTATCCATGTATATATAATACTGAAGATAGAAAACTATGTGTAAAAAGAAATAATGTCAGTGATAAAGCAGAAGCAGTTTACAGAAAGTTGACTAACATCTTAATTGAAGTTGAGTCATTTTTTAAAAACTAGATATAATTTTATCAAAGAAATAAAGGTTATTCCACGAGAAAACAAAATATATTTTCTCCATGCATTCACATTTCTTCACTGAAATCTCTCTGCCTCTGAATTTAGACTGAAAGTCTTAAATAGAAATATATCACTGAAATAAGTACATTAATAAAAATGAAGTGGAACATTAGCCAATTTGAAGCTTTAACTGAAGAAAGTGTTGAAGGTTGTCTTTTTATTGTCTTCTCCCATTTAAAGGAACTTATTTCAAGGAGTGACATTAAAAAGAATTGGAAAAAAGCTGTAATTATATTGCAAGTATAATTATATTCTCCCCTTCCCATGAACCCCTGAACTCCATACCTACTCATTTGTCTTCCTTTGTAGGTTTAACAGCAATAGGACTACACAGAATTTAGCCAGACCCACTTAGGGCTGGCTTTTTCTCTCCTGGTACTACTGCCCTCCCTTAATCCCTTGTCTGATCAATGTATCTAAAATAGGGGGAATGGTTGCCTAAGTGTTGTTGGGCTTCCCTCTTAGACATCTAGGTATTGGGTAGGGAGAGACTATCCAAGTACTGTGAGTTATATGGTAACTACTGAGAGATAACCAGTGCATTAGCCTTCAGTAAAAGCTTGAAAATAAAAAGCAAAACCCTGACTTATGTGTGAATCTGTGCCTGGTACCTCTCTAGCAAAGTCAGTGTCACTTTGTTATATTCAGGCTGTCTCAGAAGACTACCTGCAGAAAGAGTCCCAACATATCTTACTCACCTTTAGCTCTCTAATGAATCAAAAGTTGTACCAGTGATGTGTTTGAATTGCCCTCTTTGAGCTTCATTTGCATTTTTTCCCCTGGAAAATAAAGGCTGAAGATGCCAAGTAGAAGGCAAGGTCTGATTTGTGTATACTTTACCTCAGGGGAGAATATGGGAGTATGAAGATATCTGTATCTGCACAGGTGAGGGCAGGTGTCTGTGGGAAAGCAGTGCAGGAAGGAGAAGAGGAAAAAAAAATGAGGTTGTGTAGAAAATTTCCAATGGTGTATTGTCAATGAAGAAGATTCCTACAGGAAACCTTTTAGGTAACAAGCTGGAAGAGTTCCTTAGAGGAATTTAAATAAGAGTAAATGAGGAGAGAACTGATACAGTGGGAGAAGCAGGATGTAGGAAAAACAATAATGTATTGGTAGGAAAAAAATTCTAGATCTATATTCTAATTACCATGGGGCAACTAGGTAGTGCAGTGGATAGAGTCCCACATCTGGAGTCAGGAAGATTCAGGATCCTGAGCTCAAATCTGGCCTCAGTCATTTATTAGCTGTGTGACCCTGGGCAAGTCACTTAACCCTGTTTGCCTCAGTTTCTCACCTGTAAAATGAACTAGAGAAAGAAATGACAAACTACTCCAGTATCTCTGCCAAGAAAACCACAAATGGGGTCATGAAGAGTCAGACCTAACTGAAAAACAACTAAACAACAACAAAATTCTATTGTTTCACATAATCAAAATGTATCCTATACCATACTTTACCTAATCTGCAAAAAGTTCTTTCTTCCCATATGCCATTAGGTATACTAATATCTATAGATGTATGTATATTCACTTTTCTTTATAGATTTTACAAATTTTCTTTGGCTATTCCAGTGATTAAATAACAAGATCCTTCATGTCAGATAGTGCAATAAAGGTTTTGAGAGTACCAGTCAACCAAGTTTTAAGCAACATTGCATTAGAATTCATAAACATGGTTTTCCTAATTTCAGATCTGTTCATATCACTCACTCAGGCACTAAATATCAGTCAGCTCTGAATTTATCATCCCCTTTGGAATTTAAAGCCCTTCCCAAGCTGACCTCAGCCTGCCTTTCCAGACATCACACATTACTCTGTCCCCCTTGCCATCATACCAATGCTTATATCCCAATTCTCATCTCCATTCTTTTACTTTGGTCTTCTCCCACGCTTAGAATACACTGTCTCCTAACTTCTGCCTCTTAGAATCCCTGGTTTCCTTCATCTTGGCTTAAACAACACCTACTATTTGAAGCCTTTTATGACACTCCCCAAACCCCACCTACTTTTATGACACTCCCCAAACCCCAACTACTACTGTCTCTTCCTCAAATCACTTTTTATTTATTTTGAATATGTATATATGTATATGTTTATACATACTACATATACACACATACGGACATATGGGCAGCTAGGTGGCACAGTGGATAGAGTGCCAGGCCTAGAGTGTTTGAGTTCAAACACTTATGGGCAGTGACTGTATACCCAGTGCATGACACATAGTTGCTTGATAAATACTAGTTTTCTTACTCAGTAGGTGCTTAAGGAATGCTCTTTTTTTTTGATTGATTGGTGATAAGAGATTTTGAATGTCATCCCATGCCAATAGTGTTCATGCTTTTCTTCATAAAGAGAGAGGCAGAGACTGGATTTTGTGTGTTTATTCCCTGGCTATAAGACCCAGAGCAAGAAAGGATCTTCAAATTCTTTAGTCCAACTCACTTACTTAACCGATGGGGAGAGTGACGTCCAGAGAGGCTAAGTCACTTGCCCAGGTCACACTAATAAAGAAACAGATGTAGAATTCAACCGAGCTCCTCCAACTTCAAGGCTAGTTTTCTTTCCGCTATACTAGATTGTCCCTCTCTTTTCCTTTCTCCTCCAACTCCCAAGTTCACAGCAAACTTAGTTGAGGTAACTTAACCCCCTCCTCCTCCCTAACCCTTTGACCTCACAAAGCCCTTTGTTTTATAACACTATGAAGCATTTAACTGAAACTATAAATAACTAGCTACTATATCTGTGTGTCATGTCTCCCTATAAGAATCTGGGGAGGGGGACAGCTAGATGGTGCGGTGGTAAAGCACCAGCCCTGGATTTAGAAGGACCTGAGTTCAAAGCTGGCCTCAGACACTTGACACTTACTAGCTGTGTGACCCTGGGCAAGTCACTTAACCCTCATTGCCCTGCAAAAAAAAAAAAAAAGAAAAGAAAAGAGAATGTAAGGTCCAAGAAAATAGTGAACTATGCAGACTAAATTTATATCTGTCCTGCTTAGCACACCATTTGACGTCTTTAGTAAATGATCATTCATATTTGAACTATTTCAGTTTTTCATAAATAATTTTACTTTTTTCTTTTTTTTTTGGCGGGACAGTGAAGGTTAAGTGATTTGCCCAGGGCCACACAGCTAGCAAGTGTCTGAGGCCAGATTTGAACTCAGGTCCTCCTGAATCCAGGGCCGGTGCTTTATCCACTGCACTCCCTAACTGCCCTCATAATTTGGGTTTTCATATTCAGTGCTCTTATCTATTCCATCATAGTTTGTTCAAATACTTAAAGGCTTAATTTAACATTTATTTTTATCTGGATATTGCAAATTGATATCTTCATTTTGTTACAAAATTACTTGTTGTCCTGGTTTCTAAATACTTATGTTTGAATCCTAGAAGTCTCCTTTTTACATTTTTTTTTCCACGTTTCCTCTCTTGCTAAGAGATCTTCCCGGGTAATATTAAAATTAACATTTGCTTTTCTTTTAGCCCATAAAATGCTAAAAATGCAGCCTCTCATTTGTTTAGCTTCCATTTTCTTTCACATTTACAGCCTTTATATAATACCACATTTCTTTTCCTCAGATGTTAGCACAGCCCCCCCCACACACACACACACACACATGCACACACATACACACAGAGCTTCTTAATGGAAGAGAGATTGGACTAGGGAGATATAACACTTGGAAATAGATTATAATAACTTGCAAGACAAGGAAATTGACTCAATATTTTCACCTGCTATTAAAGTGCAAAAGTGTAAACGTGTTGTTTTTTTTTCTTTGAACATTAAATCTGGGACACGAAGTCATTTACATATTGTTTGCTTTCCTTTCTTATCACTAACAGCCTGGAAGTAAAAACAAGAAAGCAACAAACCCAAAACCTGAGTTAGGAAGCTTTAAGAGAGATGCTATCTACAAAGTGAATATTAAATACAGTAAATTAACCAAGTACTTCTTGCCCAATCTGATGCTGGTTTTGAAAGTGGCTCACACTTTTATATTTTCCATGAATTGTAACCGCACATAGTTTCAAATTGGTTCAGCTTGAAGAACATTTGGAATCTGTTTATCTATTGATATCACTAAAATTCCTTTATAAGGTTTTATTCAACATAATTCAACAAACGTTTACTAGTAACCTATTCTGTGAAAAGGTGTTGTGCTAGGCATTGGAGATAGAAAAACAAGTGTCTGGGTGTGGGGAGAAGGCATGCACACAAATAATTATTCTACAAGAAAGAGTATAATAATAAGCCTTTGCCCTCTTTCCCAGCAAAATGCTGTAAGAAATTTAAAGGGGGGGGATTTCTTTTCACTGGAGGATTTGAGGGAGAAGGAAGTGTTGTGAATGCTTTATGAAGGTGAATGTCCCTCTACCTACTGATTCCTCGTGTTGCCCCTCCAGAGGAGTGCAAACCAGTGGTGAAGGGCCTTGAGGCCATTGAGAATCTGTTTAAGGAACTGGGTGTTTGGGGAATGCAAAAGAAGACATGGGGACATGAAAATCGTTAAGCTGTTGAAGGATTGGGCGTTTTCTGTTCATCCCCAGAGCACAAAACCAAGAACAAAGATTAGAAATTGCAAAAAGGCTAATTTAGGCTTGATGTAAGGAAGTGAAACAAACAAAACTTCCCAAAATGTAGAGTTGTCCAGAAGTGAAATGGGCTGTCTTGAGAGGTGATGGGTTCCCCCTCTTTGAAGGACTTCAGATAGATGTTGGATGCTCACTTGTCGGGCAAATTATAATGGGAATTCCTTTCTATTATGGGTTGGGCTAGATAGCCAAAGAAGTCCTTTCTAATTCAGATTTTGTTGTGGGAACAGTTAAAATATCCTCATGAGGAAAAGAGGGATAACAAAAAAAAATTGTTTTGTTTTTTAATGCAGGAAAAAACCCCAAAAGTTATGCTAAAATTCTTAAACCCCTTTTTTTCTAAAGAAAATCTTCTTTCCCTTTGTCCCTCTTTCTGTCTTCATTCCATTTCTAAATCAAAAACCTGTTTCAGCTAATAAATGTAATAGTAGGGGCAGTTAGATGGTGCAGTGGATAAAGCACAGGCCTTGGATTCAGGAGTACCTGAGTTCAAATCCGGCCTCAGACACTTAACACTTACTAGCTGTGTGACCTTGGGCAAGTCACTTAACCCCAATCGCCTCACCTAAATAAACAAAAAAAAAACAAATAAATAAATGTAACAGTAGTGCCAACAGTATATCTCTATCAAAGTATAATAAGGCTTATAAGGTGTCTGCCAACCTCATTTATAGGTTACCCCATAACCTTCTCCATGATTCATGCCTATATTTAATCTTATTGTCTCAAACTCTGAAATAATCCAGGAGTAAGTTTATTTTCTATTGATTAATAAAATGTCAACCTTTTTCATGAATTAACAGTTTGATTCTCCACCCCAGTCCAGTATTTAAAAAATAAAAGGAAGAAGGCAATAATGGGAAGCAATTTGCTGTGGTTGATGGAGAGCCAGTCTCAAAACCGGGAAGACCATGGTTCAAGGCCCATTTCTGACACAGACTTGCTGTGTGACTTTGGTCAAGTTGCTTAGCTTCTTACAGCTTTAGGAAGCTCTCTAAGACTATTAAATATATTGCAGAGAAGGTGCTAATATGCATTGGTAGAGAGAGTTTCATCATCTGGAAGTTCCCTTCCTCATACCAGTAAAAGCAAAGGTCCAGTTTGTATGCCTATCCCTAAAAAGGAGACACTTCCTTTCCTAATGTTAGTTTAGGAGCATTTTCTTCTCTTTATTAATTTCCTTAATCTCCATAAGATTAGATGAATATTGAAGTTACTGGATTTATTAACAATGAATTCAATACTTACGGAGACATAGATATTTACAATATCTTATCTGTGAGAATAATCACACTGTTGCTCTCACCATAACAGCAGATGACTTCTCTTTGCTTGTGAAAACAGTCCCCATACCACTTAGTTCACTCAAGATACCCAATAAAATCTTTGTAAGACTCCTCCTCATTCTTTCTGTTCTGTTTTTCTCTAGACATGACAAGAAAACAGTATCTTCAGTTTCTCTTAAGCCCTCACACTACATACTCTCTCCTCATAAAATTCTCCATAAAATCACATACCAAGAAAGAAGTTTCTTTTTCTCACCTTCTTTCTCTCTCCTCTCCACCAATTCCCCATAGATCTTCATAGAGTTAAACTCATTCTCCTTGACTACATAGGGAGGAATATCTCTAGGAATCACTTACAACTGTAACTCTTAGCACCCCTGCTCTCAAAAAGGATTGATGTTACAAAGGAAAAAGCATATTTGATGTTTTTAAGTGAATTTGATCATAATATGGGCTCAATTCCATCAATCTGCAAAGCCCTTGAAAGTTAGCAGAAAGTATTATTATAATCCCAGAAAAAATGTCCACCCTAGTTCCACAATCGATCATAGATTTAGAGCTGAAAGGAACTCTAGAAAATAGCTCATTCTCTTGTTAAACAGATATTCAAGATAAATGTAAAACAATTTTTAAAAAAAATTTCTTATTTCTTACTATTGCAACATTATCATTCTCTACTATTTTTCATTGTAAATATGATATAGTTTAGCTATTTTCATGTGTTGCTGGACCCATAATTTTGTTATAAGGCTGTTCCTTCTACCAGTATTTTCTTCCTTCTCCCCTGTTAAGGGCTAAAATTCTAGCTTGTCTGTCTAAAATATCTAATGAGTGGTCGCCAATAAATTATAAACTTTAGCAAGAGTTAGACTTTTAAGCATTTATTAAGGAGAATAAGAATTTGGTAAAGAGAGAGAAAAAGGCCTAGATTCCTATCTATTAAAGGGAGAGCACATTTCTAGCTCCGCTCTCCACCAGAGTCCAGAGGCAAGAGCGCGAGACTGAGCGCCAGTCTCTTCCTTCCTCCTCCCACTAGTCCGCGTCACTTCCTGACTCCTGAAGAAAAGACTCCTGGTCTTGCCCTCAAAGACCTTCCTTTCATGGGCAGAACTCTTCTACAGTAAGTATCCAGCAGGTGGCGTTATTCCAATCGTTACAGTCCCCCCTGTTGTTCCTCAAGAAACAAAATGTTTCCTTGACGGAACAGTAAAAACAATATAATAACTATTGCTAACTAATAATATGTGAACAACAATATAGAAAAGGAAGAGAGGAAAGTTTTGTTCAGAGGGGCGATTTTTTTTTTTTTGTCCTCATGAACCGACGCTTTGACATTAGTCTTGCAAAGGGAGAGCCTCTGCAGAGAATACATGTTACAGATGGTGTATATTATAACAGAAAGAGAAAAAAAAACAACAAAAACAACAAATCAAAACTGTTCATTTAAAGTCTCTGAAAGTCTTTTCTCAGATGTCCTCTAGGTGTAGTCGTGGAATGGAAGTCTTTTCAGGGGTTGATGTGTGGATGCTGGTAATCAGCCAGGAAAATTTCCTACAAAATTGAGCTTAACACACCTTTAAAATAGCTTTGTCAATAATCAAATCAAACAATGAAAGTTCTCAAAAACATGTCTAAGGGAATTCAGAATCTTAGTTGTTACACATGAAACATATAATAAAACAAAAATTGAAACATTCTTTAAAATTATAATATTACTATAGTCCCCCCCTTATGGAGGGTAATTGAGAAGACAATTGCTACGATATTAATTATTAAAAATAATTTTTATCTTTGTTTCATCACTTTTTGCATCATCTGCCTAATTATCCTCATGCCACTATGAGAAATTAAAAAATCTAATATAATTGGTAACAGGTGTCAAGGCCAAATTCAACACTGTATTTATCATGACACCTGAGATAATTATGGGGGTTACCATAAAAGAACAGAGAAATGATGGGATATGAGCATTCCCACACTTGAGCAATATGTACTGCCCATACAGTATGCCAGGCTTAAAATAGGTGGATGGAATATACGTCCATGCCACCGAACATATTGGAGGAAACTGAGTCAGACTTAATCAGATGCATGGGATTGAGATGTCCATGGCATCAGGCATATAGGAGGGAGCATAGAAGCCAGGTGTAGAAGTGAGATGGGTGGGATGAATACTTCCAGCCATCTGTACAATATTGTGGGGAAAAAGAGAATAAAATATTAAACCAAGAGAATCCAACCTCAACATTTGTCAAAAGCCGTTCCCTCGGCCATACCTTGACTTCATGCATGTCTCCCCTCATGTGACAGTTCAGTGTCTGCTTTTGCACGTATTCCTCTTGTGATTGGATGGCATCTTGGCCAACTGGCATCTGATAACTCAGAATAAAGGCAATTAATGTCTTAAATGATAAGTTCCCATAATCCAAGTCTCATATGGATTTAAAATTGAGGATAATAAATGATTGCAAAAAATGTGAATACATCTTGACTCAAAATATAATATATAATTATGCAACAATTTCAAATAATACCCTTTTTTTTACTTAGTATACAATTACTTTTGTGAAAAATCAGAACATATTTAAATACAAGTTAAAGCACAACAGAATCTCAAAGAACTTTTTTTTTTTTGAAAATAGAAAACTTTTACAAATGTTCCCCTCTTTTTTTTTTTTTTGGGAATATGCTTATCAAAAATAATACTTCTAGAATCAATTTACACTTGCCATGGCAACCAATTTGCCAGGGAAATGCTTTAAAGAGTTTGATCAAATAATCAGTTGAGAAAAAATAACAAAAACAAACAACTCAGAATATGGGAGCACAATACTCCTAGAATTAACACTGTATTATGAAATCAAAACCATCTTGCAATTTTTTCAAAATTAGATAAATGAATGAATAGAAGAAAATACACGTGGAATAATAAAAGACAATGAAATTCAAACTAGGGAAATCTAAATGAATATGAACTTAATATTAATAAGAGTATTACAAAATATAAACTTGATCGCATGACTATAAAAAGCTTTTACAAATATTCTCCTTGTTTTAGAAACTAAGTATAAGACACAATCTCAAAAGCATTAAAATCTCTATGAAAATAAACCTATACCATTAATTCCAAAATGTATATGTAATAGCATAGAAATCCTATGTAACCTCTGAACTGACATTAATAATCTGAGTGAATTCAGAACACTCTTGATTCCGATATCTAAAATCCCCAATACTCATATCAATACCTTGCTGCTTACTTCTACATTTCTGTAAAATATGTACCCTTCCATGGCAAAAGAAGCAGAGTCTTGAACTATGTTGATTGTCATTCTTATTCAGCTTAAGTTTTTCTTCTTTAACCCCTCTATATTGTCTGTCGGGCTTTTCACCATACAAATGCTTTATAAGATTACTAATTAAAGACAAAAGCAGGTTAGCAAAATTATGAACAAAACGAGCATATCTGGAATTTAAAGAGTTTTCTAAGGTTGTCTCAAAAGCACAGCCAGGCCGGGGAAGGGCTGAGCCTGAAGCTGCAAATGCAGGTACAGAAAGTTGAGCATGCGCATCAGATCTCTGGACTTCCCAGGCAGGGGAAGCAATGGGCTTGGCCATAGGAGGAGTAGAGGGTGGGGTCTGGGGAGGAGGGGAGGGACCAGCGCAATTTGAATCAGACTTGATTTTGAACTCAGGCCTGGATTCCTCTTCCCCCACTTTGCCTCCAGGTGCTAGGGGATTAAAAACTTCTAGAGGGTGGGTCATTGCCTCCAGGCATGCAAAATTAGAGCAACAATTAGTGTTAGAATTGGGAAAAGCTGCAGGAATCTCTTCAGATTTCTCTGAAAAAGCATGGTTGGGAGAGGGAGAGATATTTCCTTGTGTGAGTAAGTTGCTGGCTCTTTTAACAAAAATAAAAAGAAAAATAGAAAATCCACAAAAACAAAGCATTAACATGATCTTATCTCCCATTTGTCTGGTTAAACAGACTAAAATCAAAAATAGGGTAATTAGGGAGTTTAAAAGGTCCATTCGAAAAAATTCAAAGGAAAAACACAGCCAGTACACCAGTACTTAGCAGTTAAAGGGAGAGGGAGGGGAACTTTCTTACCCAACCAGCAGATCAGAAGAAGACTGAGGGTTAGCTTTCCTCTTCGTGGTCAGCCATCTGTTAAGGGCTAAAATTCTAGCTTGTCTGTCTAAAATATCTAATGAGTGGTCGCCAATAAATTATAAACTTTAGCAAGAGTTAGACTTTTAAGCATTTATTAAGGAGAATAAGAATTTGGTAAAGAGAGAGAAAAAGGCCTAGATTCCTATCTATTAAAGGGAGAGCACATTTCTAGCTCCGCTCTCCACCAGAGTCCAGAGGCAAGAGCGCGAGACTGAGCGCCAGTCTCTTCCTTCCTCCTCCCACTAGTCCGCGTCACTTCCTGACTCCTGAAGAAAAGACTCCTGGTCTTGCCCTCAAAGACCTTCCTTTCATGGGCAGAACTCTTCTACAGTAAGTATCCAGCAGGTGGCGTTATTCCAATCGTTACACCCCATCAATGTCTTCGTGATACTTAGGGCTTCCTTAACAGATCCACTCAATGGTTTTTAATTTTGTTTTCATTATTCATATTGCCTAACTCATTGTTTCAACTGCATCATTGAGATGCATTGTTTCAACTGTTTCTCAGCTTGGTGGAGTGGTCAGGAGAGCTGGGTTCGAATCCTGTATTAATAATTCCTAAGATCCTAACCATAGTTAGGGGGCCATTCTCAGTTACTATTAATAATAATAATAATAATAATAATAAATGCTTCCTCTCCACTGGTGCTTCTCCATATTCATGTGTGGTATAATTTTTGGTTCATTGGTTTGATTCATGCCTGATATTTTCTGCTCCTGGCAATGCTTTTGAACTTGATTGTTTACGCTGTGGATGGAGGACCAGGTTGTGATAAAAGGGAGGAAGCCAGCAGAGGAGGAAGAGGAGAAGAGAGAATTTATAGTAACTTGCTGCTCTCACTGAGAGTATGAAGTTACCTGTGCTCCTTGCTGCTCTTGGCCTTGTACTGCTGGAGGCTTTCATGTTCTCATTACCATGTTTGGCTATGTCCTTTTTAAATAAGTTGATCCCAGTGTAATGCAGTGTCCTCAGTGCTTTGACGCTCCTGCTTACAATGATGTCAGGAGGACAGGTTAGAGATGAAATCCATCTAAACAGTCTAAATTTAGTCCTACTACTCATCATTTCTTGCACTGAAACCAAGTAATGAAACTCTAGGACTGTCTTAAGTTCTGGTCTAGAGTTTCTTTAGTTTCATTATTATTGTTAATGCTGCTGCAGTTAACTTTGAGTCACACTTGTATACGTGAATGGAGAAGTGTTTCAGATAATCAACTATCATTTATATATAGAATATGATATGTGGTAAGATCTTTTTCTTATTTGTTTGATTTACCTTCCTATTTATATTTGGCTTCAGACAATGGTAAAATTAGTTTGCATTCTCTGGACAGAAGCCATAGCAACTGGTAGTGGAGGCAGGTAGCCCAGAAGTATATTAATTAGAAGGGAGAACCTTGAGCGTAATTTGTTCAATTTTCTGTGGACAATCTACCCATGTATACTCAATCTACCCACATATACTGTCTTCAGTATTGGGTATAAGTTATTTGGTGCTGATTGTGTACAGATACACATGTTGAATTCCAGAATAGGTTCTAGAATTCAACATATAATCATTCTGCTAAGTGAATTAAAACACTTTCTTTACTACTCTCTGTGATGCCAATTCCTTCCATAAACACTAGGTTTCCTTTTCAGGAAGTTGATTTTGTTGAGTTCCGTGTGTCTTTTTGGCACATACACAAGATATTAGAATTGTTCTATAGTAGAATTAGATATTGTTCTACCAGCCAGTAAGTAATATCAGCCTCATCTGTATGTGCACATGTTCTATTTTCTGTATTCAAATCATGGATCAGGGACGATCCCGAGTGATTAGGCTCTTAGACTGGAATGAGAGTAGGCTGTTTGGACAACAAGCCTGACTTGACAATCTGCCTCGTCATTTTAAAAACTACCATTGATTTCCCTTTGCCCCGCCCCTTGCCCTGAATTTTGATACCAGCTACCATCTCTTCAGCATCCCTTCTGCCCCATGGCCCACCTGGCCCCATCTTTCCAAGAACCGCTGCTGTCATCATGTCTTTCCTCACATGTAAAAATTAACTCGTGTCATGTCCCATGTTCTCAAGGGCTTGCTAGGAGACTGAATGGCTAATCAGATGAACTAATTGTGTGAAACTGCTAACAACTATGTCTGGTGACTTATCCCGTAGAGAAAACATTTTCTATTTTCACGGGGGCCTCTGAAATAAGAGGGTGAGGAGGCTTATCACAATCCTCTAAGTTATGCCAAGTAGGTGTGCCAACCAGAACATCCACTTTCAGCTTACTATACATGTTGGCACATTTGGGTCATCTATAATACATGTGATACATGTGATAGAAATCTGTGAAAGTCTTCCACATAGGAAGTCACATGCCAGAGATCTTAGAATCTGCATCTCTTTAAGGGACCTCATGACCAAAAAAGATATATGCATCTATTAAACACCTACTATATGCCAAGTGTTATGCTAAGTAGTTTACAAATATTATTCTATTGGGTCCTGACAACCATCCTGTGAAGTAGGGACTATTATTATCCTCATTTTACAGATGTGGAAACTGAGGCAGATAGAGGTTAAATAACTTGTCCAGGGTCACATAGCTAGTTATCTGAGGAGGGAAAATTTGAACTCAGATGTTGCTGACTCCAGTGCTGCGAGGCCCAGCTCTCTCTCCATTGTACCACCCTCTGGAAGTATGCAAGAAGAAGCAAAAATCTGGGAATCTCATCACCTTCTTGGTGCAATTTGATTTTAGCTAATAGGAGGGATTCATTCATTCAATAAGCATTTCATAAGTACCTACTATGGTACTGCATAGCAGAGAAGAACAGTTCTTGTCGTCAAGGAGCTTGCATTCTAGTGTAGGGAAGCAGCTTGTGTGCAGATTAAATAATAATAACAGTGCTCTTTATATTGCACTTATCTATGTGCTAGACACTGTGCTAAATGCTTCATAATTAATTATCTCATTTGATCTTCCACAACAACCCTAGGAGGTAGGTCCTGTTATCATCCCCATTTTATAGATGAAGAAACTGAGGCAAACAGAGGTTAAGTGGGTTGCCCAGGATCATAATAGCTTGTGTATGTGTGTGTGTGTACGCATGCATGTGTGCAGAATCATTTGAGCAGACACATAACTGTGGTAGGGGGAAAAGCTTTGTGAAGGAGGTTACACTTGAGTGGAATCTTGCAGGAACTTAGAGGTTCTGAAAGCCAGACATGAGAGTAGGTGCATCCCAGGCGTGGGGGATGTGTAGAGGGAGGGAGAAGGCATGTTATGTTCATGGACCAGCTTGTATGGTTGGAAGGCAGAGTGTGTGAAGGCGAGTGGGTTGGAGCCAGATTGGAAAGGGTGTTATTGCCAAGGGGATTTGTATTTTTTTGCCTAGAGGCAAGAAGGAGTCCCTGGAGCTCTTAGAGCAATGAAATAAAGTGGTCCAACCTGGCTTTGGGAACAACATTGGCATCTGTGTGGAGGATGGTTTGGAGAGGAGAGAGATTAGGGAGAGGTAAACTAACCACTGCAGTAGTGCAGGCAAGAGGTGTTGAGGACCCATTCTAGAGTTATGGCCGTATAAATGGAATTCTAGAAACTGGGGTGAGAGAAGCTGAAAAGGAGAATCAATGAGAGTTAGCAATTATGGGAGAAGAGGGAGAGGGAGAAGTCTTTACATGATTCTGAAGTTGTGAGCCTTGGTTTGCTCTCACCATCTTTGGAAGTTGAGTCGTAAGCTTAAAAGAAGTAGGGAAGGTAGGAAGAGAAGAGGATTTGGAAGAAAATATAATATATAGTTTTAATAAGGGCATGATTGGATATCTATATCAAAAAGAAAGGCAGTGTGGTATAGATAGTACACAGAACAGTATTTCTCAGACTGTGCTCTAAGGAACCATGAAGCATCCCCTGGTGGTCGTTGTGTTTTTAAATGAGCCTTATGTTGTTTAGTGATAGCCATAAAAATAGTAACTTTGGAGGATTTTATTACAAAGTTTCTGCCAAAGTTTTCTTTAAACTGAAGGATTCTACCACTGAAAAAAATTGAGAACCATTGGTATAGAGTATGGTAAAAAAAATAGGATAACACTCCATCTGGATATCCCTGGAAAACTCACTTAACCTCTCGGTAGCTGTGAGCAACTCTCTTAAAACTATAAATTACACAATAGTTGCAGAGTTGCTTTTGTGGAAGGGGGTTCCTTTGGGAAGATATTTACCATGATAAAATTATTGATCCAGAACCTCAACCCTTACACACACACCCACACACACCCACACACACCCACACACACCCTTTCCCCCATCAGACACAGTGACTTTTGCTGTCTTCTCAATGTTAACTCTGATAACAAAAACATAAAGGCTTTTTTTGTATTGTTTTATTAGACAACATATATTTGAATTATATTTTACTTTTATTGGGCAGTTGAGTGAATGTGGTGAAATCATAGGAATTCTGATAATTCAAGGTAATATGGGGAAGAAAACTATGAATAATATTAATAATAAAACAGGCATAGGAGGAAGCCAAGCAGTTAAATAAATTAAAGAATGAATGAAAAAATCACTTATTAAGTGATTTTAAGGGATAGAGTACCAGACTTGCAGTCAGAAGACTCACTCATCATCCTGAGGGCATATCTGGCCTCAGATACTTACTAGCTTTGTGACCCTGGGCAAGTCACTTAACTCTGGTTTGCCTCAGTTTCCTCATCTGTAAAATGAGCTGGAGAAGGAAATGGCAAACCATTCCAGTATCTCTGCCAAGAAAACCCCAAATGGGGTCATGAAGAGTTGGACACAACTGAAAATTATTGAACAACAAACACAAATGTTTTAGACACTGTGCTCTGTCAGGGATCCAAATATCAACAATTAGACTCTAGTCCCTGCCCTCAGGGAGTTTATATTCTAATGGGGGGAGAGAAGGAATTTTTAGTCTGGGGAGTCTTAGGGATGGTTGTTGATCCATAAGGCAGTCAACTGACTGAAGGACCTTTTTCTAAAAGCAGGAATGGTATCATTGATTTATTTACTATGTCCATTGTAAGAGTAGTGGGGGAGGGAGAAAGAGGTGAATGAAGGGTCCCTGGGCAGTAGGCTGGTTGGGATGTGAAGGCTAGACTGCTCTGATGTGTAACCAGCTCTATAAGCTAGGACAAGTTCAAAGTGAC
Organism: Dromiciops gliroides; assembly: GCF_019393635.1. Taxonomy (NCBI): domain Eukaryota; kingdom Metazoa; phylum Chordata; class Mammalia; order Microbiotheria; family Microbiotheriidae; genus Dromiciops; species Dromiciops gliroides. Next base: position 253,531,968 of record NC_057861.1, read on the forward strand.
AATTTCAAAGTCACTCCTCTCCTCACAGCTAATCAATTACTAAACCCTGCAGATTCTACTTGCATGGTATTTTCTATATTTTTATTCTTTTCCCCACAATAGTGCAACCATCCTTAGTTCACTATGATAGCCTCTTACCAGGCGTACCCACCTCAGGTCTTCCTTCACATAACTGAGAGTAATCTTCCTAATGCACCAGTTGAATGATCATTTCATTGTTCAGAAACCCTAGTGGCCTCTCAGATAAAATTTTTAAATCCTCCACCCGTAATTTACAGTGCTTTATTATATATCTACAAACTACTTCTTCCAACCTTTTTCATGAGGCAGCAAGATGACTTGAATTTGGAGTCAGGAAGACCTGAGTTCAAATCCTACCCCAAACACTTAATAGCTGTATGACCCTGGGCAAATAAATCTCTTCACTTCTCTTACCCTTAGTTTCTTTATGTGTAAGATGGGGAAAGCCTCGATCTCTAAGACAGACCCTCTATATATTTCTGCTTGTTGAAATGAAATCCTTTTCTTGCTTCAAGGCTTAGCTCAGGGGACACCTCTCCCCTGATATCCTCAGCTAAAAGTGATGTCCACCTCCTCACATTTTCTTATAGCAGTCTCGCTTTCTGGAGCTCTCTTTTGCCCTCATCAAATTCTACCTGCTGTTTCATCTGCCCAACTGTCTGATCTTCTCAGGAGATTACCGGCTCCTCAGGGCCAAGACCTCTGATGTTTCATCTCAGTAGCCTCAGCACCAGCCATAATACCTTGTGCTCGGGAGATGCTCAATCGATGTTGGTTGAATTATATATTTTTTCAAAACAAGAGGATCAAAGAAAGTTTTATCAAACTGATGCCACAATGATGTCTTCTTCTGGGGAGCATAAGGTGTGGGTGACTTGCATCATTAGCAACTTGGATTTATAATTGCATTTGAGAATTCCCAGCAGAATCTCAAACATTTGATAATGGCAGGAATCTATACAAGACAACAACATTTACTAATGTCTCAGCCTTTCGTGGCTTATTATTATTCCAGATTCTGATTAGGTCATTGATGAAGTAAGTCTTTTGGGTCCTAATTAGCTGTTAGTCTGCCCAAACCTTTTCCTTCACAAATCCTCTAATGACTCCAGCTCCTATACATGATATGCCACTCCTTTCAAGCCTCCCATCATTCTTTTACCAAAAAAAAAAAAACAAGGCCAGTTTTTCATACGTAGAACAGAGAGTGATGGAAATACTTCTTTTCTGTTCAGGAAGAAGAGAAAGGAGTGATAATGATGATGATAAGGGACAGGCAGTATTTGGAAGGGTGATTAGTAGGTCCCAAGAGTAAGGGTGAAAATACTAATAGGGTTTGAGCTAATTGAACTGCCATCACTAACAAAAAGAAGTTTGGAGAGGCACAGCCCAGTCTCTCCAACCTCTGGAAGATATATACGCCAGTATTTAAAGAAATTATGGTCCATAGCCCTGAGGATGTTCAATTGAGAGACAAGGTTAGAGTCTAGTTTGAGGTTCAGTTTCAGCTAGCAAAACTTTTATGGCTGTTACTTGTTTTGTTCTTTTTTTTTTTTTTTTTACATATAAGGTATTTTATTTTTTCCGTTACATGAAAAGATTTTTTTTTTAAGAAGAAAATTCATGGGGGCAGCTAGGTGGCGCAGTGGTTAAAGCACCGGTCCTGGATTCAAGAGGACCTGAGTTCAAGTGTGGCCTCATACACCTGACACTAGCTGTGTGACCTCATTGCCCTGCAAGAAGAAGAAGATGAAGAAGACGACGAAGAAGAAGATGATGAAGAAGAAGAAGAAGAAGAAGAATTCATGTTTCAACCTGTAGAAAAAAATTTCATTTTTTGGGAAACTTAGATTACCTTACATGAGTTTGCTGTTTGCTGTTCATTGACTTTTTTCTCATATTGACATTTTTATACTTTTTTCTTTCATTTCCATAATAATGTGATTGAAAAAAAACAGATAAATATTATGTCTATATTCCATAACTCTTTTTTTTTTTACTTTTTTTTTTTTTGGTGAAGCAATTGGGGTTAAGTGACTTGCCTAGGGTCACGCAGCTAGTAAGTGTAAAGTGTCTGAGGCCGAATTTGAACTCAGGTCCTCCTGACTCCAGGGCCAGTGCTCTATCCACTGCACCACCTAGCTGCCCCCATCCCATAACTCTTACATGGACTGGGGGACAGCCGCAAAATGTTACTAATGTCTTTGGTTTGTTTTACCCGCCCCCCCCATCCCAACCAGGGTTTGTTCACTCTTTTTTTGTGTGTGTGTGAGGCAGTTGGGGTTAAGTGACTTGCCCAGGGTCACACAGCCAGTAAGTGTTAAGTATCTCAGGCCGGATTTGAACTCAGGTCCTCCTGACTCCAGGGCCGGTGCTTATCCACTGCGCCATCTAGCTGCCCCTTGTTCACTCTTGCAAGGATAGCTCATATGTAGTTCTCTACAGATGTAGATAAGATACTCTCCTGCTTCCATACAAGTATTCAGGGTAATAGTGTATTTACCACCATGTACAAGACAACATTTATTCTCCTGATAAACAGTGCAGAAAATACAAAGGACTCCCAGGAGCTCATAAACAACTTCAGAAAACCCATAAAGGACTCACAATAGCAAATAGATAGTCAATTCCATTCTCCTCCCTTTCCAGTGAATGCTACTTTTCCACGCCTCAGATTCTCAAGACTCAAGAGTCACCCTGTGTTTTTATTCTGTACCATCAACCCCTGACATTTAAGTGAGTTTCTGTCTTACTCCTTACACCTGCCCTAGAAGGAAATCACATTTGGAGCTGCTACACAAAGCATCAGAACCACAGTGTCTAAGTTGAAATGTAACAACAGAATACTAAAATAAAAGCAAATTGTTCCTCCACATTAAGACCTTTAGTCCCTGGCTGCTGCTTTTCCCAGTGCTGAAGGCCCCAGGTGAGATTTCTCACCTAAAGGTGAGCTATTCAAGAAATTCCCTTTTTTTGAAGGAAGGCCAGATCTCTGAATTCTCAAACTCAGGGTTATTTATGTTTCAGTCCCAAGACTGGTGCTGCCTAGAAGTTCCCCTTTCTCTGGCTAGAAAGAAGGCTAATTTCTGGGAACTTGGCCTAGAAAAGGCTAATGCCTAGCCTTAGCCAAAAGAAAGCCTATTCTTATAAGAAAATTAGAAGAGACAGACATGACTTTCAGTTAGGAATATTGTGGAGGAGGTGACATCTGAGATAAGCCTTGAAGGAAGGAAAAAAAATAGCTTTTCAACAAGCAGAAAAATGCCTAGAAACTCCTCGCCCCTCTACTAGGAGATTGGGTTCAGGAAAAACTTTGTTCAGGAACTTTTTTTTTCTTTTTCTTTTTCTTTTCTTTTTTTTTTTCCAGGAACTCTTTTAATCAACATCCTACATCCAGATCTTTGAATTTTAGGGAAATTTATAACTTTCTTTTCCAAATTATATTATTATTTAAGAGCATCTGAACTGTTGGGAAAAAGACTAGAACGTGAATGTAACTTTCTCATTTTTGATTCATCCTGTTTTTCACAGATATATGAAAGACCTTAAAAGTATAATTTTTGCCTTCTTTACAGATTAAAACACTTTTGCTTTGTCTTTAGTGAAGTCCCCTCTAAATCTGAAATACATATATATGTGTATATATTTATTATGTGTCTATATGTGTGTGTGTGTATGTATATCTCTCAGTCTGACCTATTAGCCCACCCATTGTTTACATAGCAATGGATGTTACTACCAGTCCCATAACACGTAGAGTGCTGTGTGAGATGTTTGTGGTAAATGTATTTTATTTTGAAGGTATCTTCATTGGTACTGTACAGGTTTTCAAAGCGCTTTAGCATACTTTACTTAATTTTGAGGCTCTCCACACCCTCTGAGGTAGGCAGGCCAGGTATAAGTATTGTAATTCTTTTTTCCAGATAAGGAAACCAAGTTCCTGGGAAATGAGGTGACTTGGACATTATCACTCAGCTCAAAAGCAATAGAACTGTGACTAAATTTTCTGACTCCTGGTTCCATTTTTTTGCTGTTGTTAACAAATATAGTAACTTATGCCCATGCTATAAGAACTCTTATTTATTCACTTTTTTTTTTAGTGAGGCAATTGGGGTTAAGTGACTTGTCCAGGGTCACACAGCTAGTAAGTGTTAAGTGTCTGAGGCCGGATTTGAACTCAGGTACTCCTGACTCCAGGGCCACCCCATTTATTCACTTTTAATATTCATGAGGAAAACTTTTTTATTGAGACATTAGGATGTGCTGGGCCCTGAGCTGGGACAGAATAAGTCTAAGACATGATTCCTGTGCCCCAGGAGTTTGCAGTTTTGTTGGGCAAATGAGAAGGACATAGAAATAACTTAATAAAGATAATATGTTTTAATGATATACCATGTTGTTCCAACTCTCAGGATAGTCTCTGGCTCAGTGGGAAATGGTCCCACCCTGGGCAGTGCCTCTTTTACTCTCATCTGACTGGACAAGTAGAGCCAATGGAATGTGATCCTCCCTTAGCCAGGTCAAGTGCTGTGCTTGTCTACAATAGGCCTGTAACTTAATCTGTAAGGCTGCCCCTGGGAAGACAACCAAGGCACCAGAACAGCCTGCAGCCTTCTTCATGTGTGGTATGATTTTGTTAATTTAATTACCAGGTGGCATTGATAGCCATTCACTGGGGAGTTCCATGCTCTCCTTGGCAGTCTGCATCTATCTTACTCAGGTAGAAGTGAAAGTTCTGAGTCAGCAGACTTTCTGTCCTTCTATAGGTACAAATTCATTATCAAGGGATTTGATGATGTAACCAATTATAACTAAGCTGCAAGCTCCCCCCCCCCAACAGAGCCCCACCCATTTCCTTCATTTTGCCATATTTCAGTGATATACTTAATAATAAATCCCCTGGGAACAAAGTTCATTTTAATGGACCTTTACTTAAGGAAATGTATAGTTTGAGTTTGCTTCATTTGTTGCTTCCTCTTGAGTGGGCAAAGAAGTCCCCGCTTAACATTCAGTTCACTAGATGAAGAGAAAGAAACTCTGGGGGAAATCTCATGGGATCATGGCGCAAGGAATCTCAGAATCTAGGTGGACTCAGGAGAAAATCAAAGCTCCCCCAGAATGTAACATTCTTCATTTTGGTCATCTTGTCCTTGGAAGGACCTTAAGCCTTAAAACTTTCTCTAGCTAGGCAGCTTATCATAAAACCTAGAGTAGCCTAGAGTAGGCTTGGCAGCCAGTACCAGCAAAGAAACCTAGCTGACCTCATCAACTCCCGAATCCCTTTCTCTACCCAAACCTCAGCTTGAGTGTGGCACTTTCTTATGTTCCCCCAGCCCAGTACAGTATTTGGGAGGGGAAGCTGGAGAGTAGAGGGACGTTAGATTAAAACGAGCTTTGCTCTCAGGATTTTATTAATAAATGTATCATTTTGTAGATAAAATAGTTCCACAACAATATAAGACATTAATACTTCATCAAAACGAATGACTCACAAAATCTGTTTGGAGTCAGAAGACCTCATCGGTGGGCTCCATCACGAGCAAATCACTTTAGTTTCTCTGAGGCTGTCTACTTCTCTATAAAATGGAGATAATAATATCTATCTTACAGAATTATTGTATGAATGAATGAACAAGCCTTCATTAAGTACTTAATACGTACCAGGAACTGTGCCCAGTAGTTGGGATATAGAAAGAAAGAAAGAAAGAAAGAAAGAAAGAAAGAAAGAAAGAAAGAAAGAAAGAAAGAAAGAAAGAAAGAAAGAAAGAAAGAAAGAAAGAAAGAAAGAAAGAGGAAGAAAAGAAAAGAAAGAAAGAAAGAAAAGAAAAGAAAAGAAAGAAATTACCCTCAGGGAGTTTACATTCTTATAAGGAAAGACATCACCTATAAGGAAGTGGTGGCCAGGAAGAGCGCATTTGATCTGCAAAGTCAATGGCATGATGGGTCCTTTGCAGAAATGGTAGGATTGATTTAATCATTGAGCCAAGAGCTGGAGGTGGAAACAAGGAAGTGCCCTGGCATGGTGTGTAGGTGAAAGAAGAGGAGCACAAATCATGGTGGCTCTGGGTCAGAATAGTTGGGAAGAACTCTCACCAATCCAGGCAAGCAGGGTCCCAAAGCAAGAAATGGAGCCTGAGTTGCAGCCAAGAAATCAGGGCATGAAGGGTATAAGAGAGTAGCAGGTCATTTGTTGTGAGGGACAAATGACATGTATAAAATGCTTTGTGAATCTTAAAGTACCATATAAATGTCAGTCAGAATCTCTGTTTCTATTACAGGTACTCAGATAAGAAGCACATCAGTGGGGACAAGAGTAATTGGGAGGGGGCAGCTAGGTGGCGCAGTGGATAAAGCACCGCCCCTGGATTCAGGAGGACCTGAGTTCAAAGCCAGTCTCAGACGCTTGACACTTACTTGGCTGTGTGACCCTGGGCAAGTCACTTAACCCTCATTACCCCGGAAAAAAAAAAGAAAAGAAAAGAAAAGAAAAAAATTAAATAAAATTTAGAAAGATAAAAAATGTAAAATTTAAAAAAAAAGTAATTGGGAAAGCCTACTTTGGGGTAGGGAAGGTCTCCAGTTGCCTTTGAAGTTTTGGGCAGCATTTGTCTAGGCAAGGAGAAAGCAAGAAGAACCTTCTGAGTAAAAGCATACTTTTTCTCATCTGGTGTTTAACTCCCCCAGATCTTATATGGTCAACACCGATCACATTGCTACCAGAGTTGTCCACTTATGCATGAGAACTTTAGCAAACCATTTCCCTTTTCTGCTCCTCTGTGAGTACAACATAAAGTTAGCCAAAATGAGGATCCTGGAAGAGGTAAGGTCTGTAAGCAGTGCTGGACTATCACACCCACTCATAGCTGAGGTTTGCATAGTTTGAGCAATTTCTGCACCATGACCAATAATCAAACCCATCATCCTCCAAAACCCTTCTGTTTCTAGAAGGAATTGACCCTGTGTAACCTAGTTTTTCCAAATGGGGTCTTTTAAATTTGCATTTTATCAGACCTGCCGTCACTGGAAAAAAGGAGTGTCAGAAATCACTGTCATATGTTTGGGCATGTTAGAATTACACACCTGGAAACGGAGAATAATGGTTTGGCAGCTCTTAAAATAACCATTTCGCTGCAGATTTTTTTCCCTCCATACTGAAACTATTGTGCAATCCTGGTGGCAGAGAGCAAGGTGCTTCTCTTATTTGTCCCTTTACAACTCTGGGTGTGTTCTTTTCCCAAAATGTGACTGTCCACAGGTTTTTAATGACCAAAGCATTCGACCTGAATAACTGGCCCATGAATATATGATTACTGTATGGTCAGTACTTTTTTGCTGATTTACTTATAGTAGGTTTCTCTAAATAATCAGTTTCAGAAGTGCATGCCCTCACGTTTTTGCTTCTTAAAGATTATATTTGTGTAAAAGTTAATGGAAGGTTATATTTGTATAAAAGTTAAGTAGCTATAGAGGATGTCAAGTTATTAATGGAAAATGTGTGCCAACTTTAAAATTGCACATAATTATATTTTAAATCTGCCTATTAAATCAGAGCTTCCTGGTCTTTTCTTTTCCTGATTCTCTTTTTTCTCACGTCAAAGTAAAATTCATTCTCCTTTATTACCCCTGAGATCATTGAATATCAGATCCTTGTAATGAGTGTTACATAACCCCGCCCCCCCAATGTAGGGTCCTTATGGTATGAAAATTGTATTTGGAGAAGTACAGCGTCCTGGATTTCAGATATGCATTCTGGGGGAAACATGATATTTAAGTCTTATGTCATTTTAAAGTTTGTGTACATAATCAATTTTTTGCACACAGTATTCAGTTCCTCTTCAAACAAACGCCAACACTAATGATGCTAGGTTGTTTTATGGAGCCATATGTACAGCGACATCTTTCCAATTGTTTGTAATGGGGGGTGGGCATTGTGAAGTTTGGGCTATACAAAATTACTTGAAGACTAGTATTTAGTACGTGTGTAATGTTTGGAAAGGCCTTTAAAGAAATACCTAATCAAAATATGTTCACAGAATCCTAGAATTCCAGAGTCAAGGGGGAATCTTAAATATGATCAAATCCAAACATCTCATTTTACAGGTGGGAAACTGTGACCTACCCAGGGAGGGGAAATTACTTACTTGTTCATGGACTCACAACTAATAGCAGAGCAAAGAGTAAAATCCTGATTTTGTTTATACATCTTTGATATGTTTTTTATTTTGGATGAATGTTTTTTCCACCTCCCTTTTTCTTTTCTCTGTAGAAGGGTTAATCTCTAACTTCAGCTCTCTTCTGTGTCTCAGTCCTCTGGGACGTCTCATTGCCAGTTCCAATATCAGGCTTCCCAGAAAATCAGTAACATTTTGTAGTACATATCATTCTCCTCCTTGTCTCAGCTCTTCATTCCAGACCATACTGGAAGTTTCTTCTCTAATTGTTCTATTTTGGACTCCACATACTGGCCAGATCTTACTTTTTGTAACAAACTTTACATTATATTCAAGTATCTTTGTTGAGGCAGGATTTATTTTACAAAGAGTACCTTGTTAAAAATGTACAATCTTAGTCTGAAGGCTTTGGAAATGAAATTGAGCATATGCCCAGGCTCTCTGAACTGAATTTAGCACATGGAAAGAAACTTTTTTGAACTTCACAAGAAAACTTGGGAGACATCAGGCTCCCACCTTCCACAGCTACCTTTCCTTTTAAAAGTTTAGCCCAGGGCAGCTAGGTGGCGCAGCAGATAGAGCACTGTCCCTGGATTCAGGAGGACCTGAGTTCAAATCCGGCCTCAGACATTTGACACTAGCTGTGTGACCCTAGGCAAGTCACTTAACCCCAATTGCCTCACAAAAAAAAAAAAAAGTTTAGCCCAGGTATCCTTTTGTAATGATTGGAATGATGCCACCTACTGGAGACTTGCTGTGGGAAAGCCCCACCATGAGGAAAATGCCTCAGAGACATTGTGGCTTTTCCTTGGCGTCAGGAAATGACGTTTGCTCATGGGTGCTGTCTATCAAGGCTACCAGCCAATCAACTTGAGGAGCCTCCTATTTTCTGGGAGGAGACAGGAAGGAGGAGAGGGAGTCTGCCTGGAGAGTGCTTGGGGGCTTTTGGGTTCCTGACTTGGTCATGGTGGCGGCAAAGGACTTCACAGGAAATTTGAGGAAAGAAAGGAATGCCAGGCTGTTGGAATTCTGTTCTCAATCTTTTTCTTTCTATTTTCCAATAAACCCTTAAAAACCTAAACTCGTTTTATCAGTGATTTTAGTCAGTTTCCCCCAAAACTGGGGGAACAGATTAGAACCCACATTTAGAATCTTAAATCACACACTTTAGAGGGGATGTTTAGGGCATAGTGGAATGAGAGAAGGCTCAGGGGGTAATTATTGTTAGGTTGAACAAAAGAACTGGGAAAAGTTCAGCTACAGCTCAACTTTCTTCTTCCCATATGAACAGTATATAGTCAAACACTTTCATAACTATTGATTTACCAAATTAATTATCATCATCTGTGCAAGTATTTCTAGGAAGATCGTGTGATAAAATGAAAAGAGCAATAATTTTGGAAGCAAAATATGAGTTATCCTCACTCTGACATTGATTCTGTGACCATGGGCAAGTCATATAACTTGTCTGTGCCTTACTTTCCACTTTTGTAAAATGAAGATAATAGTACTTGTACTGCCTACCTCAGGCAGGGTAAAAGTAAATTGTAAACACTTAAAGTACATTGTAGGGGCAGCTAGGTGGCGCAGTGGATAGAGCATCAGCCCTGGATTCAGGAGGACCTGAGTTCAAATGCAGCCTCAGACACTTGACACTTACTAGCTGTGTGACCCTGGGCAAGTCACTGAACCCCAATTGCCTCACCCCCCCCCAAAAAAAAAGTACATTGTAAATACTTAAAGCCTCATAGAAAAGTGTTGTTGTTATTCTCCTTTTACCATCAACTCCTATATCATATATCCTGATTTTCTATGGTTATTACAGTCTCAAAATTATTTTTCTTTTTCCATTTACCACATAACTATGCATTACTATTGGTCTTCAGTCTTGGAGCTGAGCTGTTTGGTTCCTAGATGTTTGCCCATTAGGATTTCCTCCTCGGAGGAAAGGCATGAAATGAGTATTTATAAATCTCCCATGGGCCTCATGGCCTAACATTTTCTACGGGGTTTTGTTTAAGCTAACTCAGATCATAGGTATCAGGGTTCCAACTCATGGACAGCCTGGTGTCATGTGACCCTTGGACTTCAGACACACTCTTGGGGCTGGGAGTGGAGTGTTACACTGCTGGATATTCTCAGGGAAGAGATACGCTTCTGATCCTAGCTAGTCTTGTCCTACCAGTCCCTCCTGCAGCTGCAACTGCCCTGGCACACATACACACACACAAGGTAACCTAGGAGTGCAAATGCTGTCAGTGTTCTAAATGTTATTTGCAAAGGGCTGTTAACCAAGAAAGTACTTACAATAAAAAGAGAGATACAAGACAGAGAGAGAGAAGCAGACTGAGAGAGACAGAAACCAGCCCAGGATCCAAATGCTGAGTTCAGGGAACAGAGTCATGCTCATAACCTCACCTGACCCCGGCTCATACTCCTTCTACACAATCTCTCTCCTCAGTACCACTTGTCTCAGTGATAAACCAGCCTGGTCTTTCTGTCTGACTCCCCTAGAAACCATGGCTAAATGCAGGCTTTCCTCAAGGTCCTCTTTGTTTCTGGTTGGCTGATTGTGAACAACAAAGAAACAAGGCACTCTTATCTGTAATTTGTTGTTGTCTTATGAAATTGTTTTTAAGGTATCCTGCCCCTAGAAGGGTCAAAAAAGGCGAGCAATTCACCTCATTTTAAGTTTGGTCGTGTCATTTTACAGGGCTTTTAAAAAATATAGTGACTGTTTTTGGAAAAATCAGTTTGGCCAAACAATAATTAGCGTGTTTTCTTTTATGTAAAGGAAGATGCTCTAAATCAACTTTATTTAGGGGAGAGGGTTTTTATGAAAACCAAGTGAGAAATCTTCCAGCAGATTATAGCACTTTTCTTACTATATGAAATTAATTTTAAAGCCACATAATATTTGTGCTTTTTAAAAAGTAAGACTAAAAATTGCTCCTGGCATAACTACAAATAAAGAGAAGGGAGCAGTAAGATCAGGAGATTGCCATGGGAATTCCAATTAGTAATCTAAGTTGAAACCTGAATCATTTCTGAACCCTTAATCTTCATTTTTGGTATGTGAGACCCAGGCCAGGGGTTCCAGTTCATTTTGACCAAATTAGGTATCACGGTAGTAACAAACTACAAAATATTTATTTGAGCAAGAAGCAGAAATTTTTTTAAATCTGCCATTGGGTTTATTATATACATAGTTATATAATACATAATACATATATATAATTATATATATAAAAAATGGCATTTTTGCTGATGGAGAACAATACATTATGGGGGGTGTATTTTAAGAACTGGAAGTGTTTGGAAAAACAATATTTTCCTTTAAAAATATTCACTTTTATGTTTTTTAGAATTACTTTTATAACCTTGTGCTTGGGTTAGTTGTAATTTTCCTCAGGTCTGTTAGAAATGTGTGACTGTTTATGTTTCCCCCTGCCCCCACTGCCTTTCCTTGTCAGTGAGACCTCATTTCCCAAAGAGGTGTCTTACTGAAACAGAAAATCTAGCCATGCATTGTGGATAGGAGAGGCTCGGGAGCGAGTCTTGTCAGAGGATGAAAAATGCTGCTAATTGCAGTCTTTGTTGGGAAGGCTTTCCCTTTTACTGATGTGTGACTATCCATCCAGTAGGAACAGTGAACATTTGGATTCTCAAGCAGTATTGAAAAGTAAAATCAAGGAGCTTTAGGGGGCTTTGGGGGAACTCGAGAATATTGCAAAGATAAAGATCTGAAGAAATGTGATACATTGCTAAATGTGCACCTGCAGAGGTGCTGGTGAGATCAGCTTCATTGGATGGTTTCATTGGAATGTACTAATGACGTCTGTCTGGCTTGGTGAGTGTGTATTTATCCTTAGGGAGTGTCCCTGCAGATGAGGGAACACATTAGAGTTTTCCTCTTATATTAAAGGAGACAGAAGATAATGCCTAAAATGAAAACGATGGGGCTAATCTGGAAAGACTGAAGAATTATGTAACTCAGTTTTTACTTTTTAGCAGAACTATACAATATCCTTCAAGAAAGGAACTCGTTAGGGGGGCAGCTAGGTGGCACAGTGGATAAAGCACTGGCTGTGGATTCAGGAGGACCTGAATTCGAATCTAGCCTCAGACACTTGACACTTACTAGCTGTGTGACCCTGGGCAAGTCACTTAAACCCCATTGCCCTGCGGGGGGCGGGGGGGGAGAAAAAAAAAAGAAAGGAACTTGTTAACAATACTAGAATCATAGAACTGACAAGTTTTAGGAGTTGTTTTGGACTAGAAATCATCTAATCTGATCCTTTGGTTTTATAAATGAACAAAGGAAGCCCAGAGAGATAGACAGATTTGCTATACTTACATAATAAGTTAAGAATCAGAATTTTGCTGTTATTGTTGTTGGGATTTTGGTTTTGGTTTTGCAGGACAATGAGGGATAAGTGACTTGCCACATAGCTGCCCCCAAGAATCAGAATTTGAACTTGGGTCTTCTGACTTTGGGGCCAGTGATATTTACCCATTTAATAATTAATTAGGGGGCAGCTAGGTGGTGCAGTGGATAGAGCACCAGCCCTGGAGTCAGGAGTACCTGAGTTCAAATCCGGCCTCAGATGCTTAACACTTACTAGCTGTGTGACCCTGGGCAAGTCACTTAACCCCAATTGCCTCACTAAAAATAAAAATAATAATAATAATAATTAATTAAACATTTATAATGTCTGATTCTAAGAGTTTCCAACTATGCTGAATTTGTTTGATGATTGCTTAAGGAGCCTGGGTAGCTCAGCTGGGTAGCTCAGGCACAGTATACCTGTACTACTGAAGGGTCTGCCAAACAAAATGAAGATCAGCTGGTTTACAAGAAGCATCCCAGAAGCCTGTATGATTGAGAACCCAGCAGTACAAGAGGATGCCATTTTGTCATGGCAATCAGTAACAGGAGTTTTAGGAGAAGTCATAGAGGTCTTGGAACCCTAACTTTATTCATATAAGAAAGTATCTAGAACATGGAGAAACTGTTCCTATGATCTGCCAATTTGGGATATAGTTGAATTTCTGCCTGAGGCACTAATCAGTTATATGTGTATTAAGTACAAATTATTCTTCTAGCTAGAAGAGAAGGTAAATGGGTTTAAATAACACTTCTTTGTGCTCTGGATCATTCAAGAGTCCAGTAGAATGGAAGCACCTTGAGAGCAGCATTTTAGTGTGTGTGTGGGGGGGGAATCTTTGAAGCACTTCTGTCTAGCACAGTGCCTGATACCTAGTAAGTACTTAATATATGCTTGAATGGAGTAGAGAAGATAAAAGAAGTCATCGAAAGGAGGGGGGGGTGGAGAAAATTCTGAGTGAGTAGAAAGGAATTAAAATTGTGGTAAAGTGTATGACAAATAGAGAAATGTAACAGAAGAAGGAAAGGATAGGAAACGCTGAGCCCCTGGATTTATATAATAACCAGGAAGCTTTTCTCACAGAGAAAGAAGTAGGATCCCACTATGCACAGACTAACAACAGGAATAATAAGCAGGTGTCATCAGGTATAAGAAAAACCTAATAATACAGGTCCCCAGAAGAAGAGACAAGTGATGGCTATTGGTGACACCCCTCAGAGTATTCATGGACCTAATTGGTCTTCTTGGAGGAGTGTTGTATTCTTGAATCAGGGATCCAAAGTAGAAAAGAATGTGTTCAAAGACTTTGACAATCTTCTAACAGCTACACTTTTCTGGTGATTCATGGGAAAATCATGAAGACTATGGGAAGAAACCTGGAAAGTTATCTCTTAGTAACTACAGAATCTTGGGCAGGATATTGGAGGATCTAAAGGCATAATGGTATTTTCATCTCTTCTTCCAATTGGGGATTTGGACCTTAAAAAAGAAAGTGAGAAATAGATAAAGATACTAGAATAATGGGATCTTGACTAAGGATGAAACCTGGAAAGGAATGTTTGGTCATAAGACTTGCTGCTATGACCCTGATGTCTTTAAAGTGATAATTAGTCCTAGAGTGTGAGAAAAATGACCACATAAAACTTTAAAACCAGGTATGGTTAATAATAATTATTATAATAATAGAAAGAACAACAGGTAAACCAGTACTCTATAAAAGAAAATAACTAGACAGAGGGACAGAAATTACAAATTAGATGTTGTGATGATAGCAATATCCTAAGGCTAGGCTAGTTTTTCCTTAAAAAAATATTGAGGGGGCAGCTAGGTGGTGTAGTGGATAAAGCACCAGCCCTGTGTTCAGGAGGACCTGAGTTCAAATCTGGCCTCAGACACTTGACACTTACTAGCTGTGTGACCCTGGGCAAGTCACTTAACCCACATTGCCCTACCAAAAAAAAAATATATTGAAACCACCCTTGAGACCTAATCAGATCAGGACAATTGACATAGTTTTCTGGTGTCCTAAATACAAAAGCCAAGGCACCAGTAGTCACCCACCTCCTGCCCTCAGGCTTTTGAGTGTAGGCCAGCAAGCCGTGCTCAGCTGAATCAAAGCCTGTTCCTCACTAAATATCCTTCTCATGCTATGGCCAGTAAACCTCCTTTTGTTAATTCTCGGATGGTCTACAAACATCTCCTTTTCATGCCATTGTCAAACTTGAGTTACTACACTGGCCTGTCTTGAATGTCAGTATACAACATACATGTATATGTGTGAAGGGGATGCTCTTTACTGATCAGAAGACTCCCATTCAATTGAGTCCCCTCAACCCACTTAATGCAATTATAACCAGAAGGTAACAGAGACAGCAGAGTGTTAACATAAGGTTTTTCTCCCCTTCAGATTTTGAGTCACTATGTGACTCAAGTTTGACTTTTACCCTCAGTGGCCTGTTCCTAGATTTTAAAGGAATCCTATAAAATTATAATATTGCAAATATTATAAAATTATAGAATTTGACACCAGTGTAAAAGAAGCTAAAAGAAATGTTTACACTTCTCAACTGCATTAGGTGCTGTGAGGAAGCTCTTTAGTTAATTTGGTGAAATTATAAAACTTCTAGCCACCAGCTGACTGAAGGGGAAGCCACAGCCTTGGTGGCCTTTAAAAATGAAGAGCAAGTTCTGAGAAGTTGTTTAGGCAATTAAGTCATCTCTGGCAGTTGAGAAGAGAGCCAGCTGTGATGTAAGGCTGTTACAGCGCTTGAGGTGAAATCTTGTTTTTTTTTCTTTCCCTTTTTCCTTGTGCCTCTTCCACAGTGCATTGGGAGAAGAGATTTCTTTTTCCTCTCTCAACCCACTGGTGTAACTTTCCCAGCAGGAGAGAGATGCTGTGCCCCCAAAACAGTCAGCTGAAACAGCCAGAGAAGCCAGCTGGGAAGTTGGGCTGAGCTACAGAAAGGAGCAGGCCCAGGGAGACCAACAGAACATGTCCAGGAATTATGTTCTGCCCCAGGGGGAGCAATGTGTGAACACCATGAGAGGAGAAAAGACACTGGCACCCTGGGGTTCAGGAGATGTGAATTGTCTTGGCTGTGTGTGTTCCCCATAGGTGTCTATGAGCATATTCTATGTGTGTGTGCTCACTCTTTCTGATGATTCTATATTAATTTATGGGAGAGTGTGTCCAGGTTTATGGAACAGATGTTTTTCAGCTAATGCTCTTATGCTTTACAAGTAAACACCTTTACTCTGAGCTAATTGTGTACTCTAGCTCAATACTGAAGGTAAAGGTTATCAGTGGGGGCTCATGAGCTATAGCTTTAGGAGTGTGGACCCACAAGTGTGAACCTGGGTAGTCAGTGTGAATGGGGGCGGGGATAAACTCAGAGAGGGAGCTATATACATAATACGGTTCATAAAAGAGTTTAACTCAAATTTTTTTAAAAAGTAATTTTGACCTCATAGGAATCACTGTAAATTGGTGGGATGGGACTTAGAGAATACAACAGTGGAAAGGTAAAACTTGTTCACCAGTAATATCTAAAAGTAGTAGAGGGAACAGAATAGTTCTATAACAGCAAATGGATGCAGACCTCTATGGAAATTCTAAAGCTCAAAAGTGAAAATGAAGTGATAATCCAGGCCAATAAGAAGAAAAGGAGCAAACAATGTTTAAGAAATACATTTTTGATAATATGTTACTTGACTGCTCAGATAGAGGATATTGATGATGCTTTCCTGATACAAATAACCAAATAGGCACAGAGACAAATACGTGGGCATCTTTGGAGAGTATAGCTAAAATCATAGTGTTGGGAAAATTTCTGTCTCTTGGTGGACAGTTTTATCTCTCAGGAGACCAGGTGAAAAAGCAAGCTTTGGAGGGATGTTTCTATCAAGAAAAATTATTTTTAGGAGCAGCTAGGTGGCTCAGTGGATAAAGGCCCCGGTCCTGGATTCAGGAGAACCTGAGTTCAAATCCAGCCTTAGACATTTGACATTTACTAGCTGTGTGACTCTGGGCAAGTCACTTAACGCTCATTGCCCCCACCCTACCCCCCACAAAAAAAAAAGAAAGTAAAATTATTTTTTCAGCTGGGAAAGGGTAGAACATAAACATAGTTAAAAAGGAAATGAAGAAATGGTAAGAGAGCACCTACCTATTCCAAAGAAAGGCAAGCCACCAGTCCAGTTGAATAACATCTTAGGGTCCTCAAAGAAGTTGCAGGGGAGATTAATTTGCTACTGATCCTTTGAGAGATCATAGAAAATAAAAGAGGCATGGAAAGTCTTAAAGATGCCAAATGCTGTGCCAATTTTCTGAAAAGGTATAAACTATACTAGTGAGTTTAGTGCAGAGCCTGAGTAGAATTATAAAACATGATCAGATGGAGGATTTCTCTGCATTTAAAAAGTGAGTAGTGATCACCAAGTGCCAATATGGATTCCCTAAACTTAAGTCATACCAAGCAACCTTACTCCTTTTCTGAGAGGATTATTAGTCTCAGTAGATGAGGAAAACTATCTATATCTATATATCTTTATATATATAAGTCTTTTATATATATGACACATACATACACATATATATTTGATATGGATGGATTTCAGCAAGTCATTTGATAGCCTTATTTTAATTTGATAATCTTATCTTATTGTATCTTTATGGACAGAATATAGTATCATTAGGTAGATTTATAAATGGCTTAATGATCATACCTATAGAGTATTGATCAATGGATTAGATTATTTAAAAAAGAAGTTTCAAGGGTAAACATTAGACCCTAGCTTCTTTTTTTTTTTTAGGCAATGGGGGTTAAGTGACTTGCCCACGGTCACACAGCTAGTAAGTGTCAAGTGTCTGAGGCCGGATTTGAACTCAGGTACTCCTGAATCCAGGGCTGGTGCTTTAACCACTGCGCCATCTAGCTGCCCCTAGACCCTAGCTTCTTAAACTGTGGGTCACATAACTGAATGTGGTTATGTATACCTATTTTATATACTTATATACCTATATGTCTGAGATTACATAAAACTTTCTCCGGTGAAAAGGGGTCTCATGTGGGAAAAGTTTCAGAAACCCTGCACTTGACTGTGAGCTCTTTGAGAGCAGGGACTGTTTTTTGCCTTTCTTTGCATCCCCAGCACTGGGAACAGTATCTAGCAGATAGTTTTGTTGTCATTTAGTCATTTTTCAGTTATATCTGACTGTTGGGGTTTTCTTGGCAAAGATGTTGGAGTGTTTGCCATTTCCTTCTCCAGCTTGTTTTACAGATGAGGAAACTGAGGTAGACAGGGTTAAGTCACTTACCCAGGGTCACACAGCTAGTAAGTGTCTGAGGCTGAATTTGAACTCAGAAAGATGAGTCTTCCTGACTCCAGGTTCAGCATTCTAGCCACTATACCACCTAACAGGCCCCTGGCATATAGAGGGTACTTAATAAATGTACGTTTACCAACAATATTTTAACTGCTTAGAATTCTGTCCTGTTTTTCAAAAAAAAATTTATCAATGACTTGGATAAGGGTCTAGATTACATCTAGATTACATTAACAAATTAGAAGATTACTTAGGCTAATTAATAATTATAGAAATAGGTTCTAAATAATAGACTGAAGGTAATAAAATGAATTATAATAAAGATAAATATAAAGTACTATACTTAAGTTAGAAAAATCAAGCCAATACAGGATGAGGCAAATGCGACAGAGTTCATGTTTTTAAAAAAACAAACAAACAAACAAACAAAAACACAACTTAAGGATTTCCCCTGAATTCCCTGATCTTGGCGTGCCATCACACATTCCTATGCATTCACATAAGCAGTCCCCAATGCCTGGAACGCATCCCTTCCTCATCTGCCTTTCTGATGCCTTATCTACTTTGAAGGTGCAGGTGCCACCTCCATTGGGAAGTGAAGCCTTCTTTCCCCTACATCATTTTCTACCTTGCATGCCCATTTGTATATGCTTTCACTCCCTACTCTTAGTCCTGGAGAAACTTCTACCCTGAGACCCCACTGTTCTTCTTGGTGATTGGCTCTCCACTATGTCTGGAAAACCCCAGTCTTGCTTCATTCACCAATGTGTACCCTAATCCAAATCCCAAATCCCTTTGGATATGGAGTGACCTAAGGGCTTGCTCAAACTCATGATGCCTTCCTATCACTGAAACACCCCAAACCACCCCTGTCCCTATTGGATTTGCCTTCATCCCTAAGAGAAGGCATCAACCAAGCTAACCCCAAGGTGTGGTACAGGGAGAAAGGAGGTATAGTTTGTGAAGGCATGGCGTGCCAACTCAGTGTCAGGGATCCCAGGCTTTTAAAAATACCTTAAGGGGAAGGGACAGCTAGGTGGTGCAGTGGATAAAGCACTGGCCCTGGATTCAGGAGGACCTGAGTTCAAATCCGGCCTCAGACACTTGACACTTACTTACTAGCTGTGTGACTCTGGGCAAGTCACTTAACCCTCATTGCCCTACCAAAAAAAAAAAAAGCCCCAACCTTAAAGGGATATATAGACACATACATACACACATAGACATAGACATACACAACACACATATGTATGCACATATATACATATACACATGGGTACATCATGTGTGTACACACAGATAAGTTTCATAAAGCCACTTTTATACAACCAGTTATAAAATGTAAAAGTCTATTCTTATTGACCTAAAGAATAGATGGTAAGGTCATTTCTAGGCAGCTAGGAAAATCATAGCACAAAAGTAGATAAAATTATAAATTTTAAGTATGCAGATTAATAATGATTACCCAAAAGGGAATAACTAAATGCAGAAGAGAGAGGGTACAATGGTACCCCCAAATTCATGATGCCTCCGCTCCCATCCTTGGTAGATTGTCCTCAAAAATATTCCCTTCTCCTACCTATCCTTCATTACCTAATCCCCTAAACTCTAGTCATTGGCTAAGGAGGGACACACCAGAGCAAGGTGGAGATAATAATTCAGCCTCAGGTACTTTTACTAGTTGTATATTTTTGAGCCAGTCACTTAACTGCTTTGAGCCTCAGTTTTCTTATCTGTAAAATGGGAATGTTAATACTTGTACTCCCTACCTCTTAATTAATTTTCTTGCCAGGAAAGTACTTTGCAAACCTTAATGTGGTCTACAGATGGGAGCAGATGTTGTTATGATCTCTTCTCTCACTCTATGAACTCTCCTCGCTGTCTGCCCAAGCATTTCCTAGTTTCAGCTGACCGAGGACTATTGTCATCATAGCCCTTCCTCACTGATTTTATGCACTGAGGCCATCAATGAAGCATACAATATCTGTATGGTAAAACAGACAAAGAAATCCATTCTTCAGTCTAGTCTGTCACAAAACATTCACTGCACAGACTAAGAACAGAAAGGGAAGGAAAAAAAAAACTTAAATCATTGAAACTGGGCAGTTTTTCCAAGTAAAAGTCCTTATAGCCTAAGTCCTTTTCCAAAAGACAAACAAAACCAAGCAAAACCATCCACTTCCTAATACCTTATAATCATAGAAGGCCTTTACTATTTCAAAGTGACTTATTACATACTTCATCTCATTTGATTTTCCTGCTAATTTCACTGAAGGAGGTGACAGAAATGTTACTGTCTCCATTTTACAAGTGCGGAGACTGAGTCCCAGGGAGGTTAAACACCTGAGAAAGATCACTCGGCCAGTAGATAGCAGACCTGGGGACTGGTATTCCTACTGCATCTGAGCCAGTTTTCGTTTTGTTTTTTCCTACTACACATGCCTGTCTTTCAGCAATTCGGGGCAGGAAGAAACTAACTGAAAAAATGAAAATAAGTATGGCCATTTGCTGGAGGTTGGGATTAGGGATAAGGCCAAGGACAGCATGGAGGAAATGAGCTCTTAGTGACTGATATTCTAGCTGCCATTAAGCTCTTTGGCTTCAGGAAGTTAAGATAATGAGGCATTAATTTCATTGCCATGCAAAAAAAGCTTTCTCATCATCCATTCTAGAGTACTCTTCTCCAAGACACAACATAGTAGAGCCAGCAGTTGGAAATGGAAAATTGACTCCCACTCTTTCCATCATAATCATTTCTTTTGTCATTCCGCTGCAATCATTGGTGCATCCCAACCCAGTGGAGAGGCAAGAACCATGTAAACGCCACAGTGACATTTCACGCACTGGAACAAGTTGGTCCTCACTGTGGATTCTAAGTGGCCCTTAAGCATGATGACTTTTCTTCCTGACAATACATGTCACTTTCTCACCTCTCTGTGCATCAAGATTAATTCCAATACTTTCTTCCTCTCGTTTCAGGAGCCGCCTATTGCCAGTTCATGGACATGCTATTCCCAGGCTGCATTAGTTTGAAGAAAGTAAAATTTCAAGCAAAGTTGGAGCATGAATATATTCACAACTTCAAACTTCTGCAAGCATCATTTAAAAGAATGAATGTTGATAAGGTAGGGGACTGAATTGCATTTAATAAACTATGTCATTTGGCCTTAAAATTTATAGAGGAAATACAAGAATCAGCCTTTGGCTGAAGAGTCAAAAGTATGAATACCAAGGTCTATATATGACATAAAAAAAATCAGCTCAGCTCCCATAGTGATTTAGCATGAACTTTAAAAAATAGATAGTAGCCATTGGGCTTCATTTTTTTTAAGAGTTTATGTTTAAGAGGTTTTTCTGTTCTTACTATAAGGACTATACTAATCTTACTATAAGTACTTTTAGTACTTAAGAGCTATTATTAGTTGCAAAGAGAAATATTCTACCTTCCTTAATTAGAATAGTTTTTCATAACAAAAGAAGAATGTTGAATAAGGGGGCGGGGGGGGGGGGGGGGGGGGGGGGAATGGCTTAGTTTATTAGGTCATAGATTGAAAACTGGAAAAGACCTTAGAAGGTACTTAGTCCTGCCTCCCTCCTTTTACAGATGAGGAGAGTAATTTGACTTAAGTGTTTTTACCATATTGTGATAGCAACTAACTTGTTAACAATCAGTTGCTCTACTTGCTTGATTTCTCTTCATCTTAACTTGGTTAATATATTTGCAGAAAAGAATGTCATCCATTTTCATAGGTAGAGGCATAGAACTAACTGCCTCTCCTAATAATGGTTAAGTTACTCCATCATTGCTTCCTTTCATTGCATCCTACACACTAATGCCAAATTTATCTTCTTAAAAGCACTCTACTGATTATGCCATACATACCCATCTTTCTGACTTAAAAACTTCCAATGGCTTCCCATTTTCTATCAAAGTCTGAACCCCTTAGTTTAGGATTCTAGGCCATCTCCAACCTTCTAACCTGTCATTCCAGGCTTAGCTATTTCTAGTCCCTTCAAGCACAATAAATCTCCATAATATTTGTACTACCTAATTCTCCACTACTGCACACCATGGACAGAATTTCCCATCTGTGTCTGTCTTAACTTTGTTTTTCCTTCATGCCTTGAACATAATAGGTGTTCAATATAGGTTTTAATTAAAACAGGGGGAAAATTAAAGCAGAAATTATATGAATATTCATAAGGGCTGATATTAAAGCAATTCTGACACCAGAATTGTAATTGACAATTTCTTTAGTCATATCCAATACTAAAATGCTCTTGTTATATCCTGGAAGGCCTTATTGGAGAGTTAGGGTTCATGCTGGTGATCTCCAGAAGTGGGTAATAGAAGCTTTTTTGGTCAAATTTTACTTAGGACCTCCAAATTTGAACTCGTTTTCTTGTAACTTTGATTTTTATATGAAATCCAAAAATTATTTTCTTCTTCTGGTTAGTGTCTTAAACTTTACATGCAAAAATTATCATCTATAAAGATGTATTAATGCTTACTAACAAGTTGATTAAAACAGATATTAATAATTCTCGTAATTTAAGTATGGTAGCTTTGGAAAAAGTAAGTGTGACTTTTGCTTTTTGTTTTTGTTAATTGTGAGTAGATAAAGGTTTCAAGAAGAGGTTGGAATCTCCTCCAGTAATCAGTCTAGTCACACTTGACTTAATTTGGTTTCCATTGAATCTTTGTGAAGAACATCCTATAAAAATCATGACTAATGACTTAATTTAACAGGATAACTGAGAGGCCATATGACATAGTGGAGAGAGCGCTGAATTTGACATCATGGCCTAAGTTTTGTCACTAATGTGTTAAAAGGCTCGTTTTTACCTTTCTAGATCCAAGAGGAGATTCGGCAGGTATATAGCTCATAAACACAGCAACTGCTGACAATGCAAATCCTCACAATAGGTTCAGTCTACATGGTGTCAGTTCACATTTTCATTCAATGTTCCTCACTTGACAAAAAGTGAGCAACACACATACAGTCCAGTTCTCTCTCTCTCTTTCTCTCTCTCTCTCTCTCTCTCTCTCTCTCTCTCTCTCTCTCTCTCTCTCTCTCTCTCTATCACACACACACACCTATGTTGTGCCTCTTCCTCACCACCAGTATAATTAATATGGGAGTGTGGGATAATATTTGTGGTGAAGAGTTACTTCAGTTACAGGAAAGTTCCCAATTCGTCTTCAGAGGCACAGCCTATCCACTAAGCATGTGTGTGCTGATTGGAACCAGGTACTTTCTGAACAGTTCAATGACCTTCTATGAGACTGCTAGGAGGAATGCTGACTGTCAATTCAGATAATGAACAGGAAGGCCTTGACTGAGTTCTCACAGACTGATTCTTCCCTTGAGTATGATTATTTTCTGGCCATGTTCTTGAAATCATTTTATCCCTACACTGTTGTGCAAGGAATTATAAAGCAGCAAGGATTTGAATGAGAGACTCTGGTTTTGCTTGACAGTATTCACTATTCCAAAAGTGAAATGTTAATTTGGTTTTTCTGCTGGAGAGGAGTTAAAAACCACCAATGCAAGAATAGAGCTATTCAAACACAAGAACATGAGGGAGAGGAAAAAAGTAGTCACAAATTACAAACAAGGCAAGGCAGCAAACATTTATTAAGCACTTACTGTGTGCCAGGCACTGTGTAAAATGCTGAGGATACCAAAAAAAAAAAAAAAAAGACACAAGAGGCAGTCCTGCCTCAGGGAGCTTACAGTCTAATGGGAGAGACAATGAGCCCACAAACATGACTTGATTTTATTTGGCAGGTCATTCCGGTGGAGAAGCTAGTGAAAGGCCGCTTTCAGGACAACTTGGATTTCATCCAGTGGTTTAAGAAGTTCTATGATGCAAACTACGATGGGAAGGAGTATGACCCCGTGGAGGCTCGGCAAGGCCAGGATGCCATTCCCCCACCTGACCCTGGTGAACAGATCTTCAACTTGCCCAAGAAATCTCACCATGCAAACTCACCTACGGCAGGTACTATAACAACAAAGGGATTTCAGTCTTTTCATCCCAGAAACTGTTGTCATTGAGCTTGGCTCTCTCTCTCTAGCAGGCAATCTTCAAGTTCCTTTGAGCAGGTTTTATTATCATTTGTTTTGCTCTGTCACATTTATCTGAGAGCAGTGGAAAGTCTTCGGGTAAATCCCATATGTGGCATATATGCAACAGGGATAGCGGCTGAACCTGTGACGTCATTAGTTTAGAGATCTCTCAGATCAGGAAACCTCCTCTATCAACATGGGTCAATCAGGAAACATTTATTAAGCGCCTTCCATGTGCCAGGCACTGCGCTAAGTGCTGGGGTTACAAAAAGCAGCAAAAGACAGCTCCTGCTCTCAAGGAGCTCACAGTCTAACAGAGGAGACAATGTGCAAAGCAAGCTATATAGGGAGAAATAGGAAATAAGAGGGAAAGCACTGGAATTGAGGGCTTGGGAAAGGTTTCCTGTGTGAGATGGGATACTAATTGGGATGTAAAAGTCGCCAGGGAGGTCGGTTGTTGGAGCAGAGGAAGAAGAGGGGATGGGGCATGACCAGAAAAAATCCCTGGCACCAAGAGGTGGAGTGTCTTGTTAGTAGAACAACCAGGAGGCCAGTGTTACTGGAGAGAAGGATACGTATGGGGAGTAAGGTGTGAGAATTCTGGAAAGTTAGGAGGGAGCTAGATTATGAAAGGCTCTGAATGCTAAACTGATTTTGTATTTGAACCTCGGGGCAATAGGGAGCCACCTTCTTTGCAACCTATAGTCAGCTAGAGGTGCCTGAAGTATTGAGAGTAAGTAGACTGCCAAGGGTCACATGGTTGGATGTGTCAGAAGTAGGACTTGAACCCAGTCTTCCTAACTCCTCAGATAGCTTTCTGTTAACCACACCTGTTATCACCACTTTTTCACATGTTTTCAATATGGAAGGTAAAGTTGTTTAACTTTTTGTTTGGTTGAGCCCAAATGATAAAAGAATGTAAACAGGTAAACAAATGGGTAGGATTTTTGCTTCCTGATGGATTTTTCTATAATTTCAGGTAATTAGTTTAGAAGATCATAGATGGAGAAAGGGAAGAGCCTCCATAGGCCAACCCATCTTACCTCCTCCTTTTACAGGTGATATTAGTGTCAGAAGAAAGAAAGATCATTTCTGACCAGGAAGGGGAAAGAAATCAGCAAAGGCTTGATTGAAGAGGTGATAATTCCCATGAGTATTAACAACTGAGCAGGATTTTTAAAAGTGGAGAAGGATTGGGGACACCATTATTGACTTAGATAACAGCAAGAGTCCAGGGTCAGGAGTGTTCAGAAAGCATTTGAAAATAGCAAAGCAACAACAACAACAAAAATAGGGGCAACTAAGTGGTGCAAAGAGCAGCTAGGTGGCGCAGTGGGATAAAGCGCTGATCCTGGATTCAGGAGGACCAGAGTTCAAATCCAGCCTCAGAAACTTGACACTTACTAGCTGTGTGACCCTGGGCAAGTCACTTAACCCTCATTGCCCTGCCCCCCACGCCCCCAAAAAAACAAAGCATTGTTCTCCAAGAACATACTCCATGGCCTTAATGTAGAACAAGTGGGTAAGTGCTGGCATTGGAATCAGAGGAGGTGAGTTCCAATCAGGTCTTTCACCTTCTACCCATGTGGATGTGGGCAAGTCACTTAGTAGCTCTGGGCCTCAGTTTTCTCATCTGTAAAATGAAGAAGGTTGAAATAAATTTCTTCTGAGGTCCTTTCCAGAAGTTGTCAATCTGTGGTCCTCTATTAGTCCATGTACCAAAGCTTATGTCCTTCATTCCTCAGAGCCCTTTTATTCTTTCTAAACACTAATTCTTTTGTTTTCGTTTTGTGGGGCAATGACGGTTAAGTGATTTACCCAGGGTCACACAGCTAGTAAGTGTCAAGTGACTGAGATTTGAACTCAGGTCCTCCCGAATCCAGGGCCAGTGCTTTATCCGCTGCGCCACTTAGCTGCCCCCTCTAAACACTAATTCTAATACACTTGGCTGTCTGATTTGGCAAGTCACAACAAATTGGAAAAAGCACATTAGAAAATGGTTAGAGGTATGGCTACAGGAGTGTGGCTGTTGACTGCTTGACACCAAGGGAGGAGACAGGACAGGGACAAACAGGCCTATTCGTTTTAGTGATCCCTGGGAGCATTGCTGCTTTGCACCAAAATATATCCTAAACTAGCCAAAAAATGTTCAAATTCTGTTCACAATAGTCTGTTTGAGAAGCCAGAAAAAGGTTTTAAAAGTTTTATTTTTACACTTTAGGAATTTTCCGTTTCAAATGGTTAAAATTTCTTAAACACCGGGGCAGCTAGATGGTGCAGTGGATAGAGCACCGGCCCTGGAGTCAGGAGTACCTAAGTTCAAATCCAGCCTCAGACATTTAACACTTACTAGCTGTGTGACCCTGGGCAAGTCACTTAACCCCAATTGCCTTACTAAAAAAAAAAAAAATTTCTTAAACACTTGAATGTTTAAATGGATGAGTTACCTAGAAAATTATCTCATACCGAGCACATCATTTCCCAGCAATACTGGGTAGATGCAGTCACTTAAATCTGTTGTCACACCCCCACCCCCTTAGGCACTAGTACTGATGGGGTGCTGTGGTATAGAGCAAGAGTACTCTGTAAACTCAAAAGATCTCTGTTCAAATCTACTTGCTTCCTGTGTGACGTTGGGCAAACCTTTTTAGAGGGGTCTCATGGGAGTTCCCATATACTAATGATAAATTCCAGTGGAGCTGATCAAGTGACTTGGCCTTTTTTCATACTGAAGCAGCTCAGCAAACACAGGATAAAATGCTGGCATTGGAGTAGGTGATCTCTAAGGTTGCCCTGGGCTCCAAATCCTATTATGTAAGAAGACATTGGTTAATTCTTAATTATTTACCTTTACTAGAGAAGGTGGCTGGTTCTTAAAGGCTAACGTAGGATTTGAAAAGGCTAAGATGTAAGAGAAGGCATCCCTGGTGTAGGGGAAAGCAGGTGCAGCAGCGTGGGAGGCGTATGAGAATTGGGCAATCCATTTTCTCTAGAGCCAGGGCTAGGTGGAGTCTGTGCTGTGGATGCAAGCTGTGAGACATGTAATTTAAAATAGCAGATGATCCCTTAAAGCATTTCTATTTAGCTTTGAAATATATTATGTGACTTAGTTATAGTCTGGGCAGCTAGATAGAACTGTGGGTAGAGTGCCAGGCCCGGAGTCAGGAAGACCAGAACTCGGATCCAGCCTCAGACACTTAACCCTGTTTCCCTCAGTTTCCTCATCCATAAAATGAGCTGAGGAAGGAAATGGCAAACCATATTAACATCTTTGCCAAGAAAACCCAAAATGGGGTCACAGAGTGTTGAACACAACTGAAAATGACTGAACAATAACAATAAAAAGTTACAGTCTATTTGCCTTCCTTATGTTTTGCTTTAGGTGAATATCGAAATGTGTTTATCTTTTTTGGTTTTTTTCTTTTTTAAGTGAGGCAATTGGGGTTAAGTGACTTGCCCAGGGTCACACAGCTAGTAAGTGTTAAGTGTCTGAGGTCGGATTTGAACTCAGGTACTCCTGACTCCAGGGTCGGTGCTCTATCCACTGCGCCACCTAGCTGCCCCTGAAATGTGTTTATCTTTTTTGAACACACACCCACTGATAGCCTCAGGAGGCAAGCCAGGAGCATCCTTTAGGGAAAGGGGAAGTCAATCTGGAATGAGAAATTACTACAAATTAGATAATCCATATGTGGATAATCAAGAGTGGATTCTCTGGGTGCTACAGCAAAATGTGCTTTCACTTCCTGTGTTCACCAAGGAAGCCTTTTGTGTATGTCAGATGTCTGTATGTGCACACCCACCTTATACGTTCTAAGAAAAGATGCCAAATTTCTCTAGCTGTCTAGTATGTTCAGAATATTATCTTCTTGAGTGCTAGTGAAGAGAGGCTGGGTTGCATGAGTTGATAGAGAGAAAAATCTGGGTACAAATCCTTCCTCTGCCATATGCTGACTGCATAGCCCTGAGCAAGATACTTAACCTCTCAGAGCCCCAGCCAACCTTTTGAGCAAAGCATGTGGGTATCTGCATTAGGAACAGAAGTTTCTCACTGGGAGTTCCCATATACTAATGAAATCATCACAGGTCCTGTGCCAATGATAAGTTCCAGTGGAGCTGATCAAGTGACTTGGCCTCTTTGCATACTGAAGCAGCTCAGCAAACACAGGATTAACCTGTGGTATAACATGGTTTGAGGTAAAGAGCAGATACCAAATCAGAGTTTATGATTTCTTGGTGAATTGCATTTCATCTGTACTCAGAAGGATAGTATCTTAAAAGGAAATATCCTTTTGACTTTTGTTCTAGTAACCAGGGACATGTTTTAAAATATATGTTGACATACTGATAGGTGTGTAGTAAGTGCAACAATTGCTGGAATTTTGTTTGCATCACTCTGAGCCAAAATCCCAAGTTGAGATAGGCATCATTAAAAATTAGCTTTTTTTGTCATTGTTGTTATTGTTGTTTAGTTGTTTCAGTCATGTCTTACTCTTCCTGACCCCATTTGGGGTTTTCTTGGCAGAGATAACAGAGTGGTTTGCCATTTCCTTCTCCAGCTCATTTTACAGATGAGAAACTAAGGCAAACAGGATTAAGTAACTTGCTGAGGGTCGCACAACTAGTAACCATGAGACTAAATTTGAACTCAGGAAGATGAGTCTTCCTGACTCCGGGCCTGACACTATCTACTGCGCCACCTAGCTTTCCATAACAGGTGAACAATTATACACTTAAAAGAAACTTCAGATCTCTGGGTCTACAGAAGCCAAATGAAGTATATGAAGTTATACTCACCTAGAGTAAGTACAGTAATTGTTATAGAAATTGGCACCTAAGCTTTTTTCTCTTTCCTTTTGGGGTTTCATTATTTCATCTTAAACATTTGATTATTTCTTTTTTAAAGCTCCCCCTTCTCCCAAAAATAAATAAAGGGACAGCTAGGTGGAGCAGTGGATAGAGCACCGACCCTGGAGTCAGGAGTACCTGAGTTCAAATCTGGCCTCAGACACTTAACACTTACTAGCTGTGTGACCCTGGGCAAGTCACTTAACCCCAATTGCCTCACTAAAAAAAAAAAAGACCAAAAATAAATAAAGGAGGAAAGCCTGATGATTATGTTATAAAGAGACATTAGAGATGCCATAATCTGATAGATGGTGATGTAGATGAATATTGATGGTAATTTTCAGATGAAGAACTAGGTGTGTTCTATATGCAGAATTTATTTTCTCCAACTCTGTGGGTAGAACTTTAGCAATGAGATTTGAGCATATTCAGGAAGCAAATACTATTTGATAAAGGGATTACTTGTGGTTCAGTGGATACTTTTTTCTTCTTGCCAAGTATCAGATACCACTAAGCTAACAAGGAAAATGGCTATGTCAAGTTTCAGCAGATGCTACTCCTTGTCAGCATTCCGGAGATATGGTGGACTGCTTTGACTGGTTGGATGTCAGGGGAAAGAGGGGCAACTAGTACTCTCCATTGGGATCTCTTGGCATTAGCTGGGGAATCTATCCCAGGAACTTCCATAATTTCTTCAGTTCTCTAACAGATTTAGTATTTCCAAGGCAAATCTGCCCCACAGAAGACAATTACTAGTATCATTTGCTGCTTAAAATATTTGCATTTCTTGAGAGCAAATAAAAGTATGTGGCTATATGGTTCTTTTCTTAAAAATGTAAACAGTACTTATTGAAAGCTCTGATGTCAACAACCCTGCAAAGGCTAGATCTTCTATTTTTTGTACTTATTGCTTTTAGCATTGGCCTCTAATGTGAGGTTTTTTTTTCCCTTCATAAAGCCATTTTGGAAAAAAGAAAAACAAAACTAAAGAGCGTAGAAATAAAATCAAAGTGCCATATCTGACTGATGCCTAGCAACACAAATTCAGTTCTGTTCTTTCTTTGCTCTTATTGAATGGTTGGAATTTGTGGGTTGTCAGGGACCAAGAGAAAATTGCTTGATGTGTGTGGACAAAGAAGCAGTTAAACTATATTGCTTTGCTTTGAAAAAAGCATTCTATTGGAATGCCTTTCATTTTTTTCTAGACACTAAAACAAATAATGGTAAGTTTTAGTACACATATAATATGCTTTCTTGTATGGAATTCAAAGATATTTTCTCCATATTAATAGATGGAGAAGCTGAGACACAGAAAAGGTAAACTGTGTGCCCCAGGCCATAGAAAAGATTAGTAGCAGAGACATGTATAAAACCCAAATCTCTTGATTCCTAGACTGGTGGGTTAAGCCACTACTTTCTGATTGTTTCTTTCCATTCAAACTCTCATCTTCATGATTCCAAGATCAAAAGCCAAGCTCTCAGTCAAATAGCCAAGTAGCTATTTGGTATATTCCAAATTCTGCTTCCCCACAAACTTGAGCATGGCAGAGTTACCACAGGCAAATAATGCTGTAGCAAATGCCCCTGGGAAGGTAGTCATCCTACTTAGTACCAGCATTCTTCTTTCCTCACATGCTTCCAATGCAAGTCACAAAGATGCTGGTCTTCACTGTGTTTGTATTCATGTTGATCAGTTCTATGGGTAGCTCCTTGCATGCTGCTGGACAGGTTTGCCCTCAGGCTGGCTTCCTGCCAAAGCATCGGCACCTGGTGTGAAACCTTGTACAAGGCCCACAGGAGCAAGGACTTTGTATCAATTTGTTCTGTGAAATGGCACAGAATGTCCGTGGACCCGCTTTCCTTTATTCCAGGTTCCTTTATGTGTCACCTCATGTGTTCAAGGGAATATCTAAGAAGAACAGGAAACAACATAGCCTGCTGCTTCAGAGGCCCTTCAGAAGCATCTTTTCCAGGCTGATGCACTGCTGAGTGATTATTAACACGTCCATGTAGGTCAGGAAAAGTAGGACCCTAAAGCGGAGGCATAAAGAATTTCTGGGGACTCATCATCTTTTTCTTCATAGTATCTCACAGCAAAGCTAAGACAGAAGGCAAGATGAACATATACATTAGCTCAGGAGTGGCTGGATTTTCATTTTATTTTTTAAACTCCATTTCTTCATATCATGGTCTTTCAATCAGTGACCCTCAATTGTAGGAAAGTTTCATTTTGGGGGGATAAATTAGCAAATGGCCAGTTAGTTTGCCGTGGTGCTGATGAGGGTGAAGGTGTGGTTTAGGCTCTATCCTGTGGTTATGGACCAAGCCCAACCAGTCATCCAGCAAATGTTTTTTTTGTTTGTTTGTTTGGGGGGTTTTTTTTGGGGGGGGGATAAGGGCAATTAAGGTTAAGTGACTTGCCCAGGGTCACACAGCATCATCTAGCAAATGTACACTGTTAGTCACAAGAGAGTCTGAGTAAACTGCTCCAGAAGGAAGACTCAAAATGCCTTCTTTACAGACTACTGGTGGGCAGGGCCATCTTTGTACCTGAGGGACAAAGCATTCAGAAGATTTTAAAATTATCACCATTTTAGGTTTCAAGGCTTTTTGTTGTGTTTTTTTTCCTCTCCCCCCTCTCTCCCCCCCATAAACAAGACTTGATGCCAGCAGTGTGATGACGCCCATGTAAGGTGTTGTCACAGCAACGCCCATGTGTCTTTAGTTCCTGTTCAATCTGTCATCTCCAAGGTGCTCATTCAGACCTTTCAATTGCTCCACTTAGAGCTACTGCATTTCTCTGATGCCAGAGTAAACAGGCTAAAGATGTGCACCCCAAAGGATGGCTGATATGCCTACCTGAGGGCTGTGTCTTCTGGGGCTCTTTTTTTTTGCCATTTCTATTGCTCTGTGAAAAAAATATCCTAACGTGTTTGAAATCAGAAGGTCATAAGGTTTAGTACCTAATGTGAATATTTCAAAGGAAATTTAATTTTCTTCTAAGAGATGAGAGGCATGAAAAGTTAGGTTTGTAATAAAGGGATACATAATGGGTGCAAATAGATTTAAATATTTAGAATTTAAAATTATGGAGCTACTTAGAGATGGGAAGACTTTTTTGTGTCTTTTCCCTTTGAAGTGTTTTCTGAAATGAGGGTGACTCAAGCAGTGCCTGGAAAATACCGGAGGATCACATGATGGCTAAAAATAAACACATCATCTACAGCAGGGAAAATAACCAGGGCAGAATTAACTTGGTATGGGAATGTTAACATAAAAAGGAAATGCAGCCCCAAGTCTCTCTCATGGAACAAAAAAAATGGGCATGATCATCTCAGCAAAGACACAGGCATCCCTCACTGTATATAGAACAGTCCCTGTGGTAGAATGAGATTAGGTATGCCCACACCCAAATGAACGATAGCGCCCCTCCACCAGCAAAGCCATTCACTGCAACGCCTCGTGACCTTTCACAAATTAACCAGAAAAGATTGAAACATGACCAACTGAAAAATTTATCTCACTCATGCATTGTTTCCCATGATTGCCATTTATCACAATATAGAGATGTTTCTTTGACTCGTGATACATATGTATGTGTATATGTATATTTTTATGTTTATGTGTAGATATATGCATGTATACATATGTATATATTCAAACATGTATGT
Organism: Dromiciops gliroides; assembly: GCF_019393635.1. NCBI lineage: Eukaryota > Metazoa > Chordata > Mammalia > Microbiotheria > Microbiotheriidae > Dromiciops > Dromiciops gliroides. The sequence continues at coordinate 253,564,467 of NC_057861.1, forward strand.
ATCATAAGATGATAGGAATATATGTAATCCAGATAGGAAATTTTTCTAGGGTAACAACAAAGTGGTGTATTGGAAGGGACATTGAATTTGGAGCCAGAAGTCCTGGATTTGAATCATAGCTCTGATCTTTACTACATGTGAGATCTTGGACAATTCATTTCTCTCTGGGCCTCAGTTTCCCCTATGACCTAACGGGACTATTTTCAATAGAGATGTATGGAATGTTGACATAACGTTCCATTTCATTCATATGACATAATTTGTTCGGTCATTCCCCAGTTGAGGATCACCCCTTTAGTTTCCAGTTCTTTCCAACAACAAAAGGCTCTACAGTTAACATTTTTGTACAAATGGGTCCTTTTTCCACGTTCTTTGGTTTCTTTGCAGAATATGCCTAGTGATAGTATCACCGTATCAAAAAGTATGCACAGGGGGCAGCTAGTTGGCCCAGTGGATAAAGCACTGGCCCTGGATTCAGAAGGACCTGAGTTCAAATCTGGCCTCAGACACTTGACACTTACTAGCTGTGTGACTCTGGGCAAGTCACTTTGCCCTGCAAAAAAAAAAAAAAAGTATGCACAGTTTAATGACTTTGGAGTATAGTTTAAACTCACCCATATTTTAGTCTATTATTCCTCCCTAGGAGGACTATCAGGTGATTTGAGGAGTCATTAAAAACTCAAGCTTAAGAACTCTGACCAGCTGTTCGATTCTGGTAAAGAGTTCTTTGCTGATGGTGTCCTCAAGTTAATCAGAGGAACCCTAGCTCTAGGGAGGTGTACCATAGAAACACTGAGGCATCTATGAGGTGATCAATTTTAAGAGTCATTACTCAGCTTGTAAGAGTTTAATAGGAATTAGTGTTTGGGTATTTCTAATTGACTCTGTCTTATAATTTACAACTTTATGTTCTCAAACCCTTATGGTTTTATTTTTATTTTTAGAGTCCAAGCATAGGGAACATATACACACTTTTATATTAATGGCTATTGAATCAGATTTTAAAACCTGTAAGAAGAAAATGAAAGTTTGCTGAATACTGAATCCTGACATACTTTATGTTCTGCAGTAGTATGGAATAGACCCAAACTATTCAGGGAGTAGCTAGCTAGCTACTTCCAAGGGCTGACATCAGAAAAGGAAAACAGCTAAACTTCTCCCAGCCAAAGTCTACACAAGTCACTTTTTACAAGCCAAAAGGACTATTATGCTTATTCCGGATCAGATAAATGATCCTTTCTTACTACAAAATTTAAAGTGAGAGACTTGATCATTTGGGCCTTTTACAAAATTCAGGGCTTCCCAAAAGTCACAAAATTTGGGCCAAGCTTTAGTCACCAGAATTATAATAATAAGCATACTCTTTTTTTTTTGTATTAAAAAATATTAGTAAAACAGACTGACTCTTTGGATACAAGGCTTTTCTGCCCAACCTCTCCTTCTCCTGCATGAGAATTTCAGAGAGCCACTTTGTAAGATACACTATTCTAGACAGGAACAGAATGGATGTTCCTTTAGTAAGACAAGTTGATCTTTCCTCCCCAACCTCATAATGCAGCTGAAAACCAAGGGCCTTTCCAGGCAGTATCAACATTGTCTGCTTTTTCTTCTCCTATCCTTAAATAGAGAGGTTTCAGCAAGCTACTAGCAACCTTGCTTCAGAGTATTAAGCTGTGACAACTTGGCTCATTCTAATAGCAACCCATAGCTCCTGAATTCAGAGCTCTTAGGACAAGAGTTGCTTGTTTTTCTCAGTTACAGAAGGTAGATCCCACCAAGCAGCAAATAAACAAGGTTTTTACAGCATTGCCTCTGCTGAAAGTGCTATACAGGAATTGTTCTTTTTTTTTTTTTTTTTTTTTTTTTTTTTTTTTTTTTTTTTAGGTTTACATTATGAGATAGTTTATTTTTTTTTTCCGTTACATGTAAAGATAGTTCTCAACTTTTGTTTATACATGCTTTACAATTTCAGATTTTTCTCCCTCCCTCCCGCCCCTCCCTCCCCCCTCCCCTAGACAGCAGGTAATCTGATATAGGTTATATCTATATATATCTATACATATAGATATATATATACACACACATATATATACACATAATAACATTAATCCTATTTCTGCATTAATCCTGTTACAAGAGAAAGAATCAGAGCAGTGATGCAAAACCTCAAAATAGAAAAAAAAAAACAACAGCACCCAAAACAAAAGAAATAATATGGTTCAATCAGCATCTATACTCCACAGTTCTTTCTTTCTTTTTTTTCTTGGATTTGGAGATCCTCTTCTATCATGAGTTCCCTGGAACTCTTCTGTACCATTGCATTGGTGAGAAGAATATAGTCCATCACAGTAGGTCAACACTCAATGTTGATGATACTGTGTACAATGTTCTTCTGGTTCTGCTCATCTCACTCATCATCAGCTCACGTAAGACCCTCCAGGTTTCTCTGAACTCTTCCTGCTCATCATTTCTTACAGCACAATAGTATTCCATTGTATTCATATACCACAACTTGTCCAGCCATTCCCCAATTGATGGGCACCCCCTCAACTTCCAATTCCTTGCTACCACGTAAAGAGCAGCTATAAATATTTTTGTACATGTGGGTCCCTTTCCCCCTTCCATGATTTCTTTGGGCAAAAGACCTAAAAGTGGGATTGCTGGGTCAAAGGGTATGCACAGCTTTATCGCCCTTTGGGCATAATTCCAAATTGCTCTCCAGAATGGTTGGATCAGCTCACAGCTCCACCAACAATGCATTAGTGTTCCAATTTTCCCACAGCCTCTCCAACATTTATTATCTTCCTTTTTTGTCATTTTAGCCAATCTGATAGGTGTCAGGTGGTACCTCAGAGTTGTTTTAATTTGCATCTCTCTAATCATTAGAGATTTAGAGCATTTTTTCATATGGGAATAGATAGCTTTGGTTTCTTCATCAGAAAACTGCCTGTTCATATCCTTTGACCATTTCTCAATTGGGGAATGACTTGGATTCTTATAAATTTGATTTAATTCCCTGTATATTTTAGAGATGAGGCCTTTATCAGAAGCACTGGCCTCAAAAATTGTTTCCCAGCTTTCTGCCTCCCTTCTAATTTTGGATGCATTGCTTCTGTTTGTACAAAAATTTTTTAATTTAATATAATCAAAATCATCCACTTTGCATTTTATAATATACTCTATCTCATGTTTGGTCAAAAACTGTTCTCCTTTCCAAAGATCTGATAGGTACACTATTCCTTTCTCTCCTAATTTACCTATGGTATCACCTCTTATGTCTAAATCATGTATCCATTTTGACCTTATTTTAGTATAAGGTGTAAGATGTTGGTCTAAGCCTAATTTCTGCCATACTATCTTCCAGTTTTCCCAGCAGTTTTTGTCAAATACTGAGTTCCTATCCCAGAAGCTGGAGTCTTTGGGTTTATCAAACACTACATTACTAGTGTCATTTACTACTGCATTTCCTGAGCCTAGCCTATTCCATTGATCTACCACTCTATTTTTTAGCCAGTACCAGATAGTTTTGATGACTGCCGCTTTATAGTAAAGCTCCAGGTTTGGTACCGCTAACCCACCTTCCTGTGAATTTTTTTTCAGGAATTGTTCTTAAAAAGATTTTGGTTGGGAAAGAGTGCCTACAAACTACAGCTAGTCCCAGAATCAGGAGGGAGAGGAAGGAGAGTCCAGCGAGAGAAGAGCTGATGGAACAAACATTTATCGAGTCAATTCCATGTATTTAACTGTGCTGAGCTTTGGAGGAACCACAGACATAAATAAAATCTAGTCCCTTCCTTCCCCTAAAGAAGCATGAATTATACCACAGTAGGAGTGATCGAAATGGAATGGAACTGGACCCAGGACTTTATTTGTATAGGGAAGACATGAGGAAAACTTTTCAAATGAGTAAACTCCTATCAATGTAGATGTCCTCATCTTCCCAGCAACTTAGAATCTTAGAGATTTGTCTGAGGACCTGAAAAGGTCCCCATATATCAGAGGCTGAATTTGAACCCAGGTCATCTTGACTGATAAGAGTATGAAGTGCTAGGAGATCTAAGTATGTACTTAGAGTACTATGAAGGCATTTTGAAACCACGTGAAATGCAACAAAATGAAATTATCCAATATCAAAGGTATCTTTGATATTGGAACAAAATGAACATTTCAAAAATTATTTTATTTGTAGTCATCAGGATTACCAAATTTTACAGAACAATTTCAGATACATTTCAGTGACTTAATCTCTTGCCTCTTGTAGCCACTAGACCTAACACAAGTGACATAAAAATTCAGGAAAAACCATTTATTTGGTATCAGCTCAGTGAATACAAGAGACTGGGAAGGTCTCCATTCTTGCTGTAAAAACCCACTCATTCTCAGTCCATTAACAACTTTTTTTTTTATTTCTTAGAAAACAATCATGATGTGAAAGCATTGGTGGGTATAGAGTGTGGCGGTATTCTACTAAACCATTGTGACTGCATATATTTTGTTCCCTGTGAATCCATCATAATAGCCACAATAAATGTTCACATTTCTATATCACTTTCACGTTCTCCAAGTGTTTACAGATGTTATTTCATTTTATCCTCAACATTCCTGTGAGGTGGGTGGCATTATCATCTCCATTTTACAGATAAGGAAACTTGAGATTCATGGAGGCTAATTGGCTTGCTCAGAATCACATTTCTTTTTCTTTTTCTTTTTTTTTTTTTTTTTTGGTGGGGCAGTGAGGGTTAAGTGACTTGCCCAGGGTCACACAGCTAGAAAGTGTCAAGTGTCTGAGGCTGGATTTGAACTCAGGTCCTTCTTAATCCAGGGCTGGTGCTTTATCCACTATGCCACCTAGCTGCCCCCAGAATCACATTTCTAATAAGTAGCTGAGGCAAGATTTTAACTCAAGTGTTCCCAACTCCAAGTCCGGCCTTCTTTCCATTATGACCCCTGGTTTCCTGACTGCCTAGAGAAACAAAGTGCAATGCAGAAAAATCGGGGCACCTCCCAAGAATGGGCAAAGAGCTATGAATAACTAACTGATAGGATTGTTGTTTACTGAACAGATTTCTTCTTTTTTGTGGTTCTTGTCAACAATATTAATGTCATATTTTTAGCTCCTCTATTTATGATTCTGGCAGAAGAAATGATGTAAATTATGTGAGAGGAATTTCTAAATTTCGTCAAAGTACTAGACGTGAAGGATGAAGCTGAATATAATGCTTTTATTTGCTCCATCATCCTGAATTCATGTAGACCTCAGACGAGCAAAACAGCACTTTCCATAAACGTTAGGCAGGCTACTAATTGACATAAACTTCAGTGATGCTCTGGCCTTAACAAGGCCATGAATCAGACTGTCCTTTGTTTTCAGAACTATGCTTAAGAAGTCCTAGAAATGCTATTTAGACCAAAATTCTGGAAGGCAATAATTAAAATTACAACTCGAAGATGTAGCATAATAAGCCATACTTAGATTTAATGCTGAAAGGGAATTACAGGAACTTCTCTGTAATTCATATCCATTTTCCTGTTCATCAGAAATTTCTTTTTGGAAATAGGAAAACTTCAGGGCGGAGGTAGAAAGGAAAAATGTTTGGTCATAAAACATGACAAATATTATTTTTCAGGATATCCTTAAATGCAACTTGGAAAAAACTTGAAATGCTTGATGGCCACTAGAACAGATTGTGTCACGTGATCACAGTCGGACTAGCTGCAGCCTCTTTAAAAAGTCAGTTTGAGAGGTTTTCACTTTGGTGTTAGGCAGAGAAGAGCCATGGACATGGACAGAACTGAAATCAGCCGGTTGGGAACTCTGGGGTCTGGAAGGCCACTTTAAATGAGTTCAGTGGCATTTAAAATTGAAGGCTCGGGGCAGCTAGGTGGCGCAGTAGATAGAGCACCAGCCCTGGAGTCAGGAGTACCTGAGTTCAAATCTGGCCTCAGACACTTAACACTTACTAGCTGTGTGACCCTGGGCAAGTCACTTAACCCCAATTGCCTCACTAAAAAACAAAAAACAAAAAAACAAAAAAAAATAAAATTGAAGGCTGGCTCTAGCCTCAGAACTAAAAATGTTCAACTCTTATGTGCATTGGAAATAACATTGATCTGGGGTTTAGGGCAAGGGAGGGGATAGTGCCTAAAAGTGACTGTTAAAGTAGAAAAATTAGAAATTTCTTGGCAATATTCCTGGCCAGAATGAAGTAGAAGAACATCTTGAGGCCCTTGAAATGAGATTATGTAGTTTCATAATAACCGGTGCATTTCTTTGGTGTAGCTAGTTTTGTTCCTGTTTGTTTGTTTTTTAAAAGAAAGTAAAGCGGGGGGCAGCTAGATGGCGCAGTGGATAGAGCACCGGCCCTGGAGTCAGGAGTACCTGAGTTCAAATCCGGCCTCAGACACTTAACACTTACTAGCTGTGTGACCCTGGGCAAGTCACTTAACCCCAATTGCCTCACTAAAAAAAAAAAAAAAAGAAAGAAAGAAAGAAAGTAAAGCTTTGAAGACAACAGTGGAGCCCCAGGTCCTTAGGATGTCCTTGAACATCTACCACCTCCTATTCAGTCACACAAGTAAACATGATGACACTAAAAAAGGAAAGGAAGTCTCTTTTTCCATTCTCTAAATCCTGATACTTCTTTATATATTTTAGCTATGAGATAACTGTCCAGGGAAATTATTTTCATATCATATCACAGCTTATGAAAATTTGAGAGTTCGGTCTCCTCTTAAGAAATGTACCTTTAGTTTGAACTCCATGAAAGCATTAAAACCTTCAGAATAGATGCACAGATTTTTACCAGTTCTGTTCTCTTTATTTACTGTCATCAGATTTATTCTTTTTTAAAAAGTGAATAGGGGCAGCTAGGTGATGCAGTGGATAGAGCACTGGCCCTGGATTCAGGAGTAACTGAGTTCAAATCAGGCCTCAGACACTTAACACTTACTAGCTGTGTGACCCTGGGCAAGTCACTTAACCCCAATTGCCTCACTAAAAAAAAAAAAAATGAATAAAGACTGTACTTTCTGAACCAAACTGACATACATTGTTATATACATGTATATATGAGATATTATATGTAACATGTTAATATATCAATATAATGTACACTATAATTATATATTTATAATATAATCATATATTGTATATTAACATTAAATAATCTATATTATCTTATATGTATGTGTAGTGGCCTGGAGAAAGCACCACCCTTGAGCTTCTGTTTCTAGCAGCCTTTTATTCCATCGCTGTTAGGTTTCTGTCAAAACTACTTCATGGAAACTGAAAACACCCTCTTAATTTAAAAATCAAATAAGGATAATAGAGGCAGAGAAGTAAATAAGCATTTATATTGCACCTCCTAATATGACAGTTAGCAAGTACTGTGCTGAACACTTTACAAATATTATCTCATTTGATCCTTCCAACAACCCTGAGAGGTTTGTGCTGTTATATTAGTCCCATTTTACAGTTGAGGAAACTGAGGCAACAGGTTAAGTGACTTACCCAGGGTCATACAACCAGTAAAATATCTGAGACCAGATTTGAATTTAGAGATTTAATTTAGGGCCTGATTCCAGACCCAATCGTCTATATCTATTACACCACAAAGCTCTCTCAATAATTTAAAATTGATTTTAATTGTACATTATATGTGCTTGAATTTTATAAAACTGTTCCAAAAAAAATCTTTTTTTGTTATATCATATCTCTCCTCTACCTTTTCATATGCCATTCCCTAAATCTAGTGCCTGTTAAGTAGGAGCTGGTGCTATTTCATGCATGTCTCATAATAACATGTAGTTGGAAAGTAGTGATAGGTAATACACTCCTTGCATTTACATATAGCAAGTAGTCTGCTTTTTCTTACTTTCCTTTATCTGTTCTATTATGCCCACTGAAAATATTTTGATGCATCTTGCTGTATAAAAAGCCCATAAAGATGCATTGTATAATTTCTTTGGTACTTCCAGCTTTAAGGTTTGGGCACACTTGGCCAAAATTCCCCCTACCATTTTAAGACTCTGTCTGTGTTAACTATGAGAATTGGTGGTTTTGATTGTTGCAAGTCGATCAGGCACTTTCTAGCTTTTTTTCCCCTGAGAACTGACTGTTTCTGAATTGACCATGGCCAGATTTGCAATATTATTTAGATGCAGTATAAGTAATGCTTGGAAAGGATTTTCTATGAGTTTGGATGCATGGAGGAAGAGTAAGCTAAGATGTGTGTCCTCATGGGGAAGGGGTGATGGGGTAAGGAACTCAAATATCTGTGGGGTTTTTATGCTTTTTTAGATATTCACTGGACACTGTTGGTTGTCTATATTCCTTGAATTGCCCATAAGAGCTTTCTTTCTGTGAAAATAGGTCACTAAATAAAAAGGACAGAATTGTCTTGATGTTAAAAAGCACTTTCAGGACTAAATAAAGCTAAAAGTTTTCATTCAAAGGGCAGATGATGCAGAGTGGTTCCTGGCCTCTTTGCATTGCTCTGTAGTATTTGTTGTTTATCAGACCCACAGTTCCATCAGTCACCTCACCAGCATGGGCAAATCAGTCAGCCTTGAACAGTCAAACTGGGCTGTGAAGATGTACCAGGTTTAGGCATTGATTCATATAGCAAGCATTTACTGAGCACCTGCTATATGCAAAGCATGCAACTGGATGCTGTGAAGGGTACAAGAGAAATAAAATGCCAGCGTAACCGCCCTCAAGGACCTTACGGCCTAGTAAGGGAGATAAAGGATCCAAAAATAACTTATCATGACAAGATAGAATATCATGCCTATGATCACAGGATAAAAAGTGCCATAAGTGATACATAGCATGATGTGGAGTTCAGAAGAGAGGTTACTTTTGGCTGAGAGAGGATGAAGGATGGAACATATCTAATGAAGGCTTCTAACTGTAAAAAGAGGAAGGAAGGAAAAGAGGCTGGGATACAGCTGATAGACCAGCAAACAAGAAGTGTGAAGTAGGGAAAACAGTGGAGTATTGTCATTCATAGTAGAGTTATTCACAGGGGACAAGGACTGGGAAAGGGGCAGGCATGATTTTTTATTTTCACACATCTCACACAATGTGAGAAACATATGTAATAATAAAAATACAAATGATTCACACATATAGCACTTTGAGGTTTTCAAAGTGTTTTCCTTATGATAATCCTGTAGGGTAGGAAGGATAAGCATTGTAACCTTCACTTTACCTATTAGAAAACTGAGGAGCTAATAGTTTATGTGATTTGCCCATAATGGGGAAGCTAGCGAGTGTCTAAAGACATGATTCAAACCCAGGTCTCCTAATTCCAAGTCTAGCGTTCTGCCCACTCTACCTCTACCTCCAGAATTTTGTTATTGTGCTTCCTATCCTATTTAAACCTTCTGTATATCCTTCTGTATATCTTTCAAGGTCTAAGATACAGACATGAAACTATGCCTGGCTTGCCCAAAGACAAGATAGGTAGGAACTCGACCTGAGATTGGCTCTAAAAGGGAAATTAACTCAAAAAGGATAGGTGGAACTCAACAAAATTCTGGTCATTTTAATTAGAGTCTGCAAATGACTCTAATGAAAGAGAAAAATGAGAGCCCAATATGGTCTTTCAGGGAACTCATTAGCATACATGGGTTTTAAAAGGATCCGGATGAGAGGAGAAAATGAAGGCAGCACCAACACCGAACAGTGGCAAAGTTCTGTAAGAATAATAGCGTTGGGAAGGGGCAGCTAGGTGGTGCAGTGGATAAAGCACCGGTCCAGGATTCAGGAGGACCTGAGTTCAAATCAGGCCTCAGACACTTGACACTTAACTAGCTGTGTGACCCTGGGCAAGTAGTCACTTAACCCTCATTGCCCCACCCAAAAAAAAAAAAAAGTGTTGGGAAGACTAAGGTTCATGTTTGCAATGAATGTTAAAGAAACTAAAAGTGCTTTTTTAAAAAAATCTCCTTTTTGGGAATTCAGGTAAAGAATAGTACACCTCTTTGGTATGCTTAGGAAAGAGAAAGCAGAACTAATTAACTATTTTGCCTCATTTCCTAATTTTCTACTTAATATCGATTATTTTTCCCCTTAAACCCAGCCTACCCTCCTACCTGCCCTAATTTCTGGCGAAGGCACCTTTGCTCATTTTTCCATTATGGATGATATAGTATAAATTATTCTCCTGGTTATATGTCAGTCCATACCATCCATACCTTCCCAGGTTACTCTGAAACTATCATCTCTTTCTTAATTCCTTACATGACAATAGAATCCCACTACATTCCTATACCATAATTTGGCATCATTTTTGTTCACATCTTCACTGGGGCAAAATGCCCTTGAGACATATATAAATTTGTGAATTGAGTTAACCTTCAATAAGGACACAAAAGGAGAAAGTTTGATAATTAAAGATATTCCCTTATTTGGCATCAGATGAAATTTTTTTTTTTCATAAGCAGTACTCAGTTTACAAATTCCAGACAGATGAATGTCCCATATCTACATGCCTCTAAGGCAGAATTTTGTTTCCCTACTGCTGCCCCTGAGACTCTTCTGCTCTGTCACTGCCTCCACTATGGCTAATCCTCTCCCCTTTGGACAAAACATCTCCCTGAAGGAATTCTTGCCACTAGCACACACTCCCTTTCCCTTTGTCCAGAACTCCTGCCCTTCATCCTTGACGCTGTTAAGCAGAACAGATCCTATTCTTCTGTTCGCCTCTATTCCATTCTCCCCCTTCCCATTGCCACTAGAAATGGCCCCATCTCGCTTCTCTTGTCCCCATCTCTTGCCACTGGAGTTGATTTGAGGTCAGTTCCTCATTCCTTCTAATCCTGACCACTGCAGCTACAATCCCACTCCTCAGGACCCTCTAATTAGCTGTCATGGCTACCTCCAGTGGTTTAAAGGGAAAGGGGTTGCCTATTCCTCATACTGGGGCTATAGTGACAAGAGATCTGTTCCCAGAATCCTCCAGTGGAATCTCAAGTGCATTTTTCTATATAGAAATGTTATAACACTTACTAGCTGTGTGACCCTGGGCAAGTCACCATTGCCCCGCAAAAAAAAAAAAAAAAAAAAAGAAATGTTATAGAGAATGTTTAGGTTCCATAGTATTATTAATACTGACAGGTCCAGTATGTAATAGGTTAAATAGGCATTTTCAGGTTGATCTAAGAGTGTCTGTCATTTCTAATATTATTTCTATCAGAAAATGATCTATTCCTTTTGCAGGGGGCCCTTCCCAGGTCCCCTCTTTCTCTTTTCCCCCTACCTCCAATCCCTCATTCTGGGATTAATTTTCACTTATTCTATGCATCTTGTATAGACATGGTTATTTGCATATTATCCATCTGTCCTCCTCTCCCCCCCCCCCCCATTAGAATGTGAGCTCCTAGAAGGCATGGACTGTTTTTGTCTTTCTACAGGGCTTAGCCCAGGGCCTGGCACATAGTAAGCACTTAATGAATGTTTGTTGACTGACTCATCATCGAGTGTATATAAACTAAAGACTAAGTTGGGTTATCCTATATGCTAAAATCTCTAATAGAATTGTGCAAGCTTTCCTCTGCAATCAATGATAATAATAGCTGACATCTATATATCATTCTAAAGTTTTCAAAGTATATTACACTCATTATTGTCTCCTTTGTTCCTTACAGATGCTCTGTGAAGTAGGTACTACAGGCATTGTGGTCCCCCATTTTATAGATAAGGAAACAGAAGGTCAGAGAGGGAAAGTGAACTTGACTGTGCTTGAGTAGCAACTAAGTTTGGAGTTATAGGATTTGAACCCAAGTCTTCCCGACTAGTACAAGGTGGTCTAGCACTCTCTCCTCTACAATAACTATTCCATTACAAATCTGTTGGTTTGTACCCAGGCACAACTATAGCTGTTGAGAATCCTTTTGAAAGTTTTATTTAGGGGCAGCTAGGTGGCGCAGTGGATAAAGCACCAGCTCTGGATTTAAGAGGACCTGAGTTCAAATCTGGCCTCAGACACTTGATACTAACTGTGTGACCTTGGGCAAGTCACTTAACCCTCATTGCCCTGCCTCCCCCCCCCCCAAAAAAAAAGAAAATTCTATTTAGTCTGGATTCTCAAGCACATTATTTTACTTTTTAGAGTTTTGCTACTGATAAAATTTTTGACAAGGTCCTTTCTAGCTGTATTTTAATGAGATTAATTGAAAGAGATTATATGTCACTTTGACCACAGAATCTTGGATTTCCTTTCTTCCCAAGAATTTAGTCCTTGTAAATCTATTATTATTTCACTCGAGGCAAAAGTGAATGTTATGTTATTCCCCTGTTCTTAGGAAAGGGAACTAGGACATAGAATAGTTAAGCAACCTGCCCAAGCACAGTTATTTAGTAGCAAAATAGCAGGCCTCAACACAAAATTTCATGTAAGATTATTCCCGAAAGGGGCAGAGAAGGGAGTTGCTGGGAGTGTCTTTTGCATTCTCTCTTAACAGAATTTTTTCATCATTTAAAAAAAAAAAAGTCATGGCAGAAGCATGGTTTTGTGGTGGCTGAAAGATTGCTGGAATCCAAAGACTTGGGTTTGAGTCCCTATCTATGCTAATATATTTAGCTTCACTTTTCTGGGCAGCCCGGGTTTCCTTGGCTGTAGTTATTCATAGTTTATTTTTTTGTTTCCAGGTGCTGCTAAATCTAGTCCAGCTTCTAAACCAGGATCTACCCCTTCTCGTCCCTCATCAGCGAAAAGGACCCCTTCTAGCAGTGGCACAGCATCCAAATCTGAGAAAGACTTAGAAACCCAGGTCATACAGCTCAACGAACAGGTAAGTTATAATCCCCAGCATTTTTCTCTGTGTGTGCTTCATGTGTGCCCTTTGGTGATTTTGCTGTGTGTGTGTGTGTGTGTGTGTGTGTGTGTGTGTGTGTGTGTGTGTGTGTGTGTGTGTGTGTGTGTGTGTGTGTGTGCGCGTGCTCTTAAAGAAAGGACATGGTACTGCAGGGTTCAGTCATGATAGTTATTGAATCTGCAGCCTGATATATTGAGAACTGAGTGATCTTTGTACTTGCTATTAGCGGTGAGCCACCAGAAGTCATTAGCTGAGATCCTGAGTGCTTTTGACTTACCATTATTAGCAAGAGCATACAAATGACTTAATAGATTTTGACTCTAGGGAGAAGAACAAATCTCTGACTTGTTTGAAGCTACTGGCTCTGCTTTCTAGCTTTTACCTTTACACAGGGAAAGCAGGAAATATGCACGTGTTGGAGACAGTTGTAAGCTTTACATGGAGAAAGGCTTTTGAGAGGAAGCAATCTTTTGACAAGGGATGGAAAAGTCTTTAAAATTCTGATGAGTGTAATAGAGTAATTATTGTGCCAGGGTGGTCAGTGAGTACAGTTCTTTAGATTAGGAATTATGCAAAGTTCAGAATCCTTGAAGATTCTGTTTCATTGAGGAGTTTGCTATTATAAATGTTTTAATGATCAGCTCTCTGAAAAAATAAATATCCATACAACACCCTTTTATCTTCATTATCAACATTTTCTCCACACTTTCTTAAGTCTAGACAGTCAACAAAGCAATAAATTAAATACTGATTTGTTAGTGTTTGCCAATTTCCATGGCGTAAAAGCTCACAGTGAATATCTAACAGTTCCCAAGGCCAGTAGGAGCTGACTCCAATACACCACTGGTTTCACTCCTGTGAAGAGATTCCCCTAAGTTTTTCTCAAAAAATAATTGGTACAGGGACAGCAAGGGGGTGCAGTGGATAAAGCACCAGCCCTGAATTTAGAAGGACCTAAATTCATATGCGGCTTCAGACACTTGACACTTATTAGCTGTGTGACCCTGGGCAAGTCACTTAACCTTCATTGCCCCACCCCCACCCCCAAAAGTACAACTATAAAGAGCCTTGGACCACATGCCTGAGGCCACCAAAAATATGAGATTCAAGTAATATGGTGCTTGTAGTAGTACTACTAGTGTTTTGGTGGATGCCAAGCTTCATCATTTTGGATACTCACCCAACCTGGGCAGATCACAACACAAAAAAAATATACATACATACACACACACTTAAATTTATTTTTACCTATTTTTAATATTATTTTTAAATTTTGAGTTCCAAATTCTCTCCTTCCCACCCACTGAGAAGGCATGCATGTGTTGATCATACATGTGAAATCATATAAAATATATTTCCATATTAGCCATATTTCCGAAAAAGCAAGAAAAATTAAGTGAGAAAATTATGCTTCAATTTGTACTCAGAGTTCATCACTTCTCTCTCTAGAGGTGGATAACAGTTTTTCATCATGAGTCCTTTGGAATTGTTTTGGGTCATTGTCTTGGGTCAAAGTGGCCAAGTCTTTCACAATTGTAGGTCACAACTTTTCCATGACTTCTTAGCCTGTGTAGTTCTTGTCTTTGTCTTCCCATCAATCCCCCATAAAGGACCTGTTGACTTTTCTTTGGTCTTTGAGCATGTGAGGTTAATATTTTGGTTGGCTATCTATCGCTTCTTGTTTTTGCTACATGACAGAACTAGCTTCTTTTCTGGCCATGCCATTTCTCAATAACATCTTATATACTGCTTCTCATATACAAGTCATCATTGGCAATGTGCTAAAACCCCATGAGATGTACTGTATATGTCTCTTTCCACTCACCTTTGAGTAATATGTAATTATAGTTCTTCCCAGAATGGGAAGAGTTGTCTAAGAAAACCAATATACAATTGGATTTGTCAAGCAACTTAGATTTCTAAAGGACAGTAGAGAAGATGGAAGAAAGGGCTGGTAACTTACAATGCCTATTTAAAAAAAAAAAACATTGCTTGGGGGGCAGCTAGGTGGCTCAGTGGATAAAGCACTGGCCCTGGATTCAGGAGGACCTGCTTTCAAATCCGGCCTTAGACACTTGACACTTATTAGCTGTGTGACCCTGGGTGAGTCACTTAACCCTCATTGCCCGGCAAAACAAAAACAAAAACATTGCCTCGTCTTGCAAGAATGTCAGAAATAGGGGAAGCTAAGGTGGTGCAGTGGATAAAAAGCACCAGCCTTGGATTCAGGAGGACCTGAGTTCAAATCTGGCCTCAGGCTCTTGACACTTAATAGCTGTGTGACCCTGGGCAAGTCACTTAACCCTCATTGACCTGCAAAAAAATAAAAACAAAATAAAAGAATATCAGAAATACTAAAGTTCAGAATAGGCTGAGGCAACTTGGAAATGCTATGAGCAACAAAAAAGAATTTTTGCTCTCCATTTTGGAAGAAGGGTATCAAGGAAGGGCTGGTGCTCTGGGCTTAGCAAACAGATACCTTGCAGCTATTGCCCTAAAAATTCAGTGCTTTCTCATCTTTTATCATATTTCCTCACAATATCCTTATGAAGTTGAAAGGGATTAATTACACATTACCCTTTGTAGTTGTGGAAGCTAAAATTCAAGAAAGGCAAAATGAATTTCCTCAGGTAAATTCCCAAGGCAAATCCAGTGAGTGATTTGCAATGTTCGTATTATATTGTAAAATAAATTTGATGTACTTTGCATTGTTCTTTCATTTTGATAGCACTGATCAAACTTCTACATAGTCCTGAATATTATTAGGGATACAAATGAATACAAAGACATGGCTTACAGTCTGGCCAGAGAGAAAAGTCTTATATAAATTGTGATGTAATGGAAGATCGTGGACTCAGAATCAAAAGACTTAGGTCCAAGTCACAGCTCTTCCACTTATTAGCCACATGACCTCAGACAAACAGTTTAATCTTTTTTTGAGCACTGGATTACTCAACTGCAAAATAGGAATTAAAGAACAATATTTGAACTACCTACGTTTCAGGGTTGGTAAAAGCCTCAGATTAATATGATATAGGTAAAATGTTTTGTAACTGAAGCCTTTTTTCTTTCTTTCTTTCTTTTTTTTTTTTTTTTTGCAGGGCAGTGGGGTTAAGTGATTTGCCCAGGGTCACACAGCTAGTGTCAAGTGTCTGAGGCCAGATTTGAACTCAGGTACTCCTGAATCCAGGGCCGGTGCTTTATCCATTGCACCACCTAGCTGCCCCCTATATATTTTTTTAAATTTTTTGGTGAGGCAATTGGGGTTAAGTGACTTGCCCAGGGCCACACAGCTAGTAAGTGTCAAGTGTCTGAGACCGGATTTGAACTCAGGTCCTCCTGAATCCAGGACCGGTGCTTTATCCACTGGGTCACCTAGCTGCCCCAACTGAAGCCTATATTGAAGGCAATTCAACAAAAATATTTAAGTATCTATTATGAGCTGGGAAAACATAAAATATAATACAGTTGGAGACCTCAATAAACTTAAAAATGTAATAGAGGAGTTATTAACATAGTTGTGTGAATGCTCATCTGACCCGTTCATAATACTATGAGAACCTCCATTGCCAATGAATTGGTTGACTCAGAATGTTGTGGGATAGCCATGTCCCTTGTGCTAAGCATATATTTAAAAAAATGAAGGTGAGTTACAGCTTTTTCTATTAGATCCTAAATTATCAGCAGAGGAAATAGCAAATCTGGAGGATCTAGAGTCAGGGAACTCTCCCTAAGAGGAGCCACTAGTAGCCCCCCACAGAGAAGAGATATCTAGGAGTCATGTTCTCATGAATACAGCCCAGAGAAGAGAATTTGTGAAGCCCAGGTTTTTGCCTCTGGCCTTGGAAAGGCTTGGTATAACCATTCATTTTCCCCAAGTTTGAGAGTTTTAGAAAAGCAGTTGCTGGACAGTGTCACCCTCTTAGACAGAAAATAGGATTTTGCATGTGGCCTGCAGAGCTGAGAAAAGCAACAAGGAGCTCAAGCTCTGTTTTGGGGGATCAAAATACCAGAATTTTGCCTTATGCAAGATAATGGAGAGATGCCCCTCTAGCAAACCCATGTTTATGAGTTCAAAGAGCCACATTTCTAGAACAAGAAAGGGGAATTCCTTGGCAGTGTCAGCCTCTTGGGGAGAAAAGAGGATTATGTACAAATCCTCCGGATCTGGGAGGAGAGCAGGCAGTAACTAAAGCCATGATATGGAAGAGCAAAAAAACCCCCCAGACTTTGCTCTCTGTTTTAATTGTGAATTATTTGAAGGAGAAGGGGCTTGCCTCTCTGAGCAGTTCCAAAGGCATTTTGCTTCAAAGGAAGCCCAAACCTTCAAGCTAATATTCTAAAGGAGAATTGAATGTATGAGTTCCTGAGGGTAAAAGTGAAAGAAACTCAGTGGGTTGTCTCTCTTGCATTCCCAACTTGATTTCCCTTCTTAGGGGAATCCAGGACCTTAGATTGGTGCTTTAAGTTTGTTATAACTGTACAGGCCCTGGAGAGGGAGAAGAGACCAGAGAGCGAGGGGAATTTTATCTGTTATTGGTGGGCTACTACAGAGAATCCTTTCTGAGTCCCTTAATTCCTAGGCTAAAATCAATGCTGTGCTGTATTTGATGGGCATTGTATCAAAAGTGGGGATCCTTTTTCCTGTGTTTGTGGAGACTTAGGCATATTAGAGCTATATTCTACCATTTCCTATTGGGGGTTCTGGGTAGGAACAACACACCCTGAAGAGCTGTAATTTAGAGTAACTGCTCCCAAAATTAAGCCTGGCCCATGTAATCCCAGAACTTGTGGTTCTGAGCCATAAGTTAAAGATGTATGCTGATAGTATTGGCAAATACCAAATAAAACCAGAAAATGGAGCCTCATTGGGAGAAGCTGAGCTGCATGGAGTAAGAGAATCTATAAGCTGAGCTTTGTAGGAGTTACAGGGCTTGTAGAGGACTTTGATGTGCTGAGAAGCAAAGAGAGAATTGTAAAAAGAAGTAATAAATCCTCCCTCTGTTTCTATTTTTCTGAGAATTTGTTTTCCTGGAGGAAAGTCACTTGCTTCTCTTAATGAGGAAATCTAAAGCGTGGAGAGATTATTGGCATTGCTGCTGTGAAATGACAGTGAAGATAGAATATTTATTTGTCTATTGATTTTTTTTTTTGACTGAGTTAAAGCAAGACAGTTGTGGTAGGATCTTGACTGAGCTACTGTTGACTTTTAACGAGACATTTTTATAGCTGAGTATTTGTTACCTAAAGAATCTGGAGCACCAAGCCTCAAACTTCAGATGCGTCTTTCGGCAAATATTTCAACTATTTGTTCATTGTGCAAACCAAAACACCATAGAAAAACAAACAATCCTAGTTTCTCTGGATTGAATGTGTCAGACAGATCCTCTCCGCCTGGTAAACGAAAGCCTTATAAGTAGAGTAATGGCATGCCTCACATTACTGTGATTCATTCTCCTAGCACCTAAATGGGGAGAGAGAGAGACATGCAGTGGCCTAGTCAGGCAAGTTGTTTTTTCAGCAGTTCAGGATTTCAGGAACAAAGCACAGTTTCATCTTGCTAGATTTGGAGCTGGCACTTTTGACTTTTATAAGAAGCCAAGTTATGGTATTAAATGAGGAGGTTAAAAAACAGTTTGGCCTTCCCCTCACTGTCAAGAAAAGAGAGGCCCTCCAAACCTTTCTGCAAAGAGAAACAATTTGGCATTTTTCTGAAACAGCCTAACAGCCTGGGGAGGCAAAACCTCTTACGTTCACAGGTAGAATAGTAATTTTCACCCCAGATTTGGGCTTATTTGGCAGAGAATTCAATGATAACTCTAAAGTTATTCTCATGGAAAAAAGAATAAATCTGGGTTGAATATGAGGCAGTTCAGTGACACAGTGGCTAGAGCACCGGACCTGGAGTCAGGAAGATGAGTTCAAATCCAGCCTCAGACTGTGTGACCCTGAGCAAGTCATATAACCTCTGTCAGCCTCAGTTTCTTCATCTGTAAAATGGAGATGAGAATAATAGAAACTATCTTCCAGGGTTATCTTAAGGAGCAAATGAGAGAGTGAAGCTCTTTGCAAACCTTAAATTGCTATATAAGTGCTAGCCAGCTGCTAGTATGCACGGTCCAATCAAAAACTCTTAATCACTAGAAATCTAAATTGCATAAATTTCCTGTCATTTGACCAAATCAGTCTCTCAGGCAGGTTTGGTTTTCTTTATTCGAAATCTGACTTGAAATTTCATTGATGACTTGAATCTCCAACATGATATAGCGTAAAGGATGATGGGCTTAAAATCAGAAAAGACCCAGGTTAAAATACCATACTCTGGCTAACCGTGTGGACGGCAAAAAGTCACTTAACTCTCTGGGTCTCAGTTTACTCATCTGCAATGTAAAGAAAATAATACTTGTACTGCTTACCTTAGAGAGTTGTATAGGAGGAAATGCAGAGATGAATTATGTAGTGGGAAGAGTGGTGCATATAGGAGGCAGGAAAGGCAATTCAGTTCTTGACACTGACTCCATTAATCACACCATGCTATGGAAATAAAATGTTGACTCAAATATAAGGGAAATGGCTTTTCCAGTCCTAGGGAATTTGGTTTAGTGTAGCCTTGAAAACAAATACCAGCCCACAAATCCAAGGCCTACAGTATGTCCACTAGAATAGAGAGAAATTTCAAGCTCCCATGCCATTCCTATGTGAATCCTCTCTTGAACCTCATGCTACACCCGATCCTCCAGCAGCTAGTGCTTTCTCACCCAGAAACCTTGTATTTCTTTTGTATTTAAACCTTTTTCAGGTAAAATAAAAATTTCACCAATCTAATGACCTAATGATCTTTTAAAAAGAAAAAAACCTTTGTGATTCAGATAGAGAAACTTTCATGTAATCATGGAATTGGATTGAAGGGGAAGAAGGTTTATTAAGTTCTTAATATATGTGAAGCACTGTGCCAAAGCACTGGGATAGAGATACAGAAAAGCAAGACAGGCCCTGCTCTACGGGAGCTCACATTCTCGTTAGGAGAGATAACATAAATAATAAGAGGGTTCTACTGTAGTCCTTAGGAATGCAGCAGCAGCAGAGTAGGTGACAAGGACCAAGATGCAATAAAAGGTTAAAGGAAAATATCCAAAGAGACACAAGACCCAGAAGCAGGGCAGATAGTAAGATCCACTGGTCTACAATCTTCCTGGAAGTATTATAGCTGATAGTGGTTCAGAGAATCTAGCGTTACCTCTAGCAGGGATGCACATGGAAAGGGGAGGAATAGGGTCAGCATCTGCTTAGAGAGGGCATCCAGCAGCTGTTAGGAACTGGCTGATGGGGGCTGTGATAGTAAAGAGGAAGTGCTCCCCTTTCCTGCTGGGACCTCTGAGGAGCCTATTGAGTTCTGGGCATTAGAGTGGGCCAGGATCAGGAATGGGAAAGTCCTTAGCAGGATCCCTTCCCACCTGGACCTGCTGGGCCCTTTGGAGGATTGTTGTTGTTACCCTTTGATGATTCTGAGTGTTCTTGTCTAGGAAATAGTTATAACAGTTCAAGTCTCAGCCCAGCTCCCACCACTAGAAGTTTGGGGTTTGGGGGGGGGGTGTTTGGTAAGGCAGTTGGGGTTAAGTGACTTGCCCAGAGTCACACAGCAAGTAAGTGTCAAGTGTCTAAGGGCAGATTTGAACTCAGGTCCTCCTGAGCCCAGGGCCAGTGCTCTATCCATTGTGCCACCTAGCTGTCCCCAGATGGCATTGGTTCTTAATTCACAAACCCCAACCCTCAGAGACAAAATGATTCTCAATCTGCACACGGCAAATGTCTGCCTTCTCTAATGTTCATTGGCTTCAGGACTGTTGCAATGCTACTTGCGGTCAGAGGACTAGGATCCTCTCTCTGTGTGGGAAAAGTAAAAATGGATAGGACTCTGGGTGAAGTACCTGGGCTTCTGCTTTGTTCTAGTCTGATGAAACTACAGCCAGATACTGGGGCTCGAGGAATGTTAGGGCTGGCAGGGAGTTCAGAGGTCAGGCCAGTCCAGCCTATACCTGAAGTATGAACCCAAGCGAATGGTCATCCAGCCTCCACTGGAAGATCTCTAGTGATGGGGAACCTGGCCTCTGGATGCCGCGCATTCCATTTTGGGATGACTCTGCTCTTTAGGAAAGATGTTTTGTTTTGTTTCCTCTTGGTTTCTTCATACTCCTCACTCCTAATTCTCCCCTTTGGGACCAAGCAAAACAAACCAATCCCTCTATCACGTGACCTCATGTATTTGAAGCCTACCTATCGTGAGCTTCCTAATTCTTCTCTTTTTCAGTACCTTTAAGTGACCCAGCTGGTGCAGTGGATAGAGCTTGGAGTCAGGAAGACCTGAGTTCAAATGCAGCTTCAGATACTCACTGGCTGTGTGACCATGGGCAAGTCCCTTGACTGCTGTCTGCCTCAGTTTTCTTAACTGTAAAATGGGAATAATAATAGCACCCACCTCTCACGGTTATAAGGACCAAATGAGATGATACAAGTAAAGTGCCTGGCACATAGTAGGCACTTCTAAAATGCTTCTTATTCCCCCCACGCCCCCAATAGATCCTCACATTAAATTTCATGGTTTCAAATACCCCTCTCACTCTGCTCTTCTTCTTCTGGATACACTACAGTTTGTCAATATCTTTCCTAATACACAGTCCCCAAAAGTGAATGTAATGTATGTGACATGGCTTTTACTGGCGCAGCAACTAGGTCTCTGGATGGCAGTGGGGACATACAAGGAGGGAGGAGACCATCTGTCCTGCCAACCTTCCTTTTTCTAAATTGTCTAATCCCTCGTCCATCTGAAATGCCAGCTACTTAGGGTCTGAAATGCATCACACTGAGTTGACTATGGCCATACCTTGGCCAATGGACTTGGGAGGGGTGTGTGTGTGTGTGTGTGTGTGTGTGTGTGTGTGTGTGTGGTTCCCGTGGGATAAATGAATACTTGGAACTCTGTTGTTTCTCCCTTTTCCGGTTTGGTAGCCTTCAAAGTAAACAATCTCCCA
The DNA here is from genome assembly GCF_019393635.1 of Dromiciops gliroides. NCBI lineage: Eukaryota > Metazoa > Chordata > Mammalia > Microbiotheria > Microbiotheriidae > Dromiciops > Dromiciops gliroides. The sequence continues at coordinate 253,586,318 of NC_057861.1, forward strand.
TTCTGACTCATTTCCCCCTTCCTTTGATAATACCCATCTATGCTGAATGTTGTGGTGGCATTTGGGGGAGAACAAGAGGATCGTAGTCTCATTATCAGTGTTGCTTAAAGGGTTTGCACAATAAATCTGAGGCAGTCACAGTAGTCCACGCATCCCCCTTCTCATTCTCCCAGGACAAATTTTCTGAGGCTGCTATTTCAGTCTAAGACCCAGCTTTTGAACAGATCTGGAGAAAGGGTTGTGCTCTGGTCAAAGAAGCTTATTCCCCTCCCTAATAGAGGTTTGTTGTCTAGGAAAGGCCATTCTGCCACTGATTAATAAACTCCCCATTGACTGAAGGGCATGGGTACTAAACTATTGAAATAGGGCATCTTGGCATGAACTTGGGCCCCAGACAAGGACCTTTTTGTTTCTCCTTTGCACATAGCTTGGTCATTCCTTCATTTACTGTTGTGTCATTGCATGGGCCATGTGCTTCCTTGTATATGTATAGTTCGGCATTATTTCTTATGTTTTATGTCTGGGTTCCTTTTCTCACACACAGGTACATTCATTAAAACTTGCACTTGAAGGTATGGAGAAGGAAAGAGATTTCTACTTTGGAAAATTGAGAGAGATTGAGCTGCTCTGCCAAGAACATGGGCACGAACATGATGATCTCGTGCAGAGACTAATGGAGGTCCTATATGCTTCAGAAGAACATGTAAGTTTGAAGAGACTCTGGCTCACTTTTTAAAATGAAAGTACAAAAGATTTCATTGACTTGGAAGAGTATCTTCCCCATCACCAGGCTGAAAATTCATTATCATCATCATCAAAAGTTTATGAAATAGAGGGCAGCTAGGTGGCGCAGTGGATAAAGCACCGGCCCTGGATTCAGGGGGACCTGAGTTCAAATCCGGCCTCAGACACTTGACACTTACTAGCTGTGTGACCCTGGGCAAGTCACTTAACCCTCATTGCCCCACCAAAAACAAAACAAAACAAAAAGTTAATGAAATAGCTTGTATACATGGAAAGGAGGGGGTGAATAAAGGTAGAGTTTGCTGATCTAAGAAGGTGAGTTCAAAGTATTTTTCAACACTGTGAGTAGGAAGAGGTTGGTTTTATACTCTCTCTACAAGACTGCCCACTTCTTAAGGAAAGAGTACGACCCTCAAAATTAATGGGAGCACAAGTAAGAAAAAAATTCATCCCAGTGTCTCCCCACCATAGTCTTCCAATCCTTTTCCTTCTCACCTCCCCCTCCTGCTCTCCCACCCACCCAGGTATCTGTTCTTTCTTCTTGGCTGCCTATCTTGGTTACTCACTGCCCACAAAGAACAGAGTCCTCTACCAAGGACTGCACTTCGTGTGGTTGGGAAATGCCTAGAGAAGGTCCTTTCAGGGGATGCCCAGACACCGTTGATGCTGCTCAGGACAACTTCTGGGGCTGGTGGGAGACCCATAATGTGGCTCAGTCCTAACAATGAAAAGCAGATGTGGGGAGCTGCAAAGGAACAGATTAAGAAGCCAAACCTGCACAGCTTGAGACAGAGGGAAAAGTGAAGACAAGAGGAGGGCAAACAGGAGACAAAGAATAAGTCGTGCAGAATCTGTAAATGCAGGTACCTAGACCTGTGATCCTGGCACTGAGCAGGGACCCACAGACACCTCACATAGAATCGGAATTTGACATTCATTTTTCAGCATGGAAGGAGAGCATAGATAGCTAACATGTTGTGGTTTCAGAACAGCTTTGGAGACCATGTTGAGGTTGGTTGTGGGCACGCCGTCCGTGTTAGCTTTGGTTTCTGTCTGACCGAGGAGCATGCACATGCTCTGAGGGCACTGTGGTTGGTTGCTATGTGTGTTGGTATTTTAATAGAATATAACTAGCCACCTATTTTATTTTTTTAATTTCCTATTCCTGTTGAAAACAGGCAAATGTTGACTCCATTCATGACTTGAAATCTTAATTTCAATATGTAAATCTTCTAACATTCAAGAAAGCTGTCTGTGGATAAAACCCCCCAACAACAACAGTCTCATTTTTTTAGTTCCCGTCTTTTTTATTCCTCCTTTTAAAACCCCATTACTGGGGCAGCTAGGTGGCACAGTGGATAAAGCACTGGCCTTGGATTCAGGAGGACCTGAGTTCAAATCCAGCCTCAGACACTTGACATTTTAACTAGCTGTGTGACCCTGGGCAAGTCACTTAACCCTCATTGCCCTGCAAAAAAAAAAAAAGAAAGAAAGAAAGAAAGAAAGAAAGAAAAACCCCATTACTGGGGCAGCTAGGAGGCACAGTGGATAAAGCACCAGCCCTGGATTCAGGAGGACCTGAGTTCAAATACAGCCTCAGACACTTGACACTTACTAGCCGTGTGACCTTGGGGAAGTCACTTAACCCTCATTGCCCCACCAAAAAAAAAATTTTACTTGATTATAAGTCCATGTGATATGGGAATCTTATTGAACTAAAATGTTCCTTGACATAGAAAATGGCTGCTCTGGGTAGACATTGTATCCTTTTTTTTTTTTTTTTTTTGGTGGGGCAATGAGGGTTAAGTGACTTACCCAGGGTCACACAGCTAGTGAGTGTCAAGTGTCTGAGGCTGCATTTGAACTTAGGTCCTCATGAATCGAGGGCCGTTGCTTTATCCACTGTGCCATCTAGCTGCCCCCAACATTGTATTCATTTTAAAGATTCTTCCCATTTACTTCTTTAAATACTAAAAAAAGAAAAAAAAGTGAGTGGATTTTATTTCTCTAGTCACCCCCCAATACTCTTTGTCCTCCTGGAGAGGAGACAGCATGGCATAGTGAATATGTGGGACTTGGAGTCAACATTTGGCTTTCATCCCCATCCTAGATAGTTGCTAACTTGGTGCCCTTGGACAAGTCACTTAAACGGTCTAGGCCTTGATTCCTCAACCTGTAAGGGGTTTGGACTAGATGGACCCTAAAATCTCTCATCCTCACCAGGTCCTCTGAGACTAAACCCTATAGAGTATTGGGAGCTCTTGAGTAATGGTCCCACATTCATTTCTTGCACATCCTTTCTAATGGGATATGGGTAACATGCATAATTAAAATCAAATCCCCTGGTAGTAGGGGAAAAGCTCAGTGCTCTCAGCAGCCAAAAAGATCTTTTGAACATTGCCAGTCCCTTGCTCTAGGTCTTGTCATGAGGAAGCTTCCACATTTGTGGAACCTTTTGGGGAGAGTCCAATTTAGCACCGACCAATCTTGAAGAATAGGACCCAGCAAAGTAGGTGTCCTATCCACTAGTCCATAAAATCCAAAACTTACAGGGATGATAAACCAGGCTTATGCAAAAGCAGAGCGGTGGACTCTCTGAATGAGAAGTACTGGAAAAGCCCTCCTGGTCCCCAAAATTAATGTCTCCAATTCATTCCTTCAGCTTACCAGTGTCCTTTCCATTTGAAACTGTAGATATGTCTGGGAGAATAAATGCTATAATTCTTTTGGGTTTGTTTTTTTGTTTTGTTTTGTTTTTTGGTGAGGCAATTGGGGTTAAGTGACTTGTTTAGGGTCACACAGCTAGTAAGTGTTACGTGTCTGAGGCCAAATTTGGACTCAGGTCCTCCTGACTCCAGGGTCGGTGCTCTATCCACTCTGCCACCTAGCTGCCCCGCCCCTATAATTCTTAATAATACAATAGGTTTATCAAATGTTTTCCTAACTTCAGCTTTTGATCGCTAGGGTGGGAGAGAAGAATGGGACTTGGGAGGAGAGTCACCGAGTATAGGGAAAGGCACAGAACAGGAAGGTGGCTGACTTGGGCCCATCCTGCTCGTGGGTAGAGCAGATAGGACCTTGCTTAGGATTATAGACCGAATATGCCCTTCTCTCACACAGTCTGGAAGAAGACTTCCAGGTTTCTTTACTTCGCCAAAAAGGAAAGGAGGGCAGTGTAGTGGAAAGAACATGAGATTCTGCGTGCAAAGAGCAGGGGTCTCTTAGTCCCTGTTCTGCCACCTGACTGGGGGGAACCGTGTCAAGCAGTTCTTGTGATTCTGTTTCATCTTTAAAATGATGGTGGTTGGACTAACTTAGATAGATGACCTCTTATCTTCCTTCCAACTTAAAGACTCTGGGTTTGGCACAATTGCAAACCAATTACAACAAATCTTGAGTCAATTTGTTTCTTGTTGCTTCCTCTCACTGAACAATTTGGAAGTTACTCCCTTAGGAAGAGCAGTTTCCAAGTGAGGTGTGACTTGGCCCTCGGCTTCATCCCACTCCCCTCCAATAACAGAGAGAGATTGATGTTTTTTTTCTAGTTGGCTGAGTTTTTTGCTAAATTCACCATTTCTGTAACCTCTGGTGCTTTGGAGTTCAGATAGCACCACTAGCTAGGAGGAAAGGGGTGTGGGAGGGAGAAGAGAGATTGTGTTATCATTGTAACTTTAATCTGAGGGTTATCTGAAATGTATGCTGAGTGAGAACTAGCTAGTGACAGTAACCAGGCAGTAAGGATCTAGAAGAGAAAGAAAAGAGAATGTGAGATTATTTTCATTGTGGGGAGAGGGGAGGGAGAGGAAGATGGGATATCTTAAAATGCCACTGCCAGCTGGATTTCTTTTGAGTTTCAGGATATATATAGCATACGACTTTGTACCAGGACTACTCCCAATTTTAGTCCAGAGGGGATTCATCAGAGGCTTTACTGTGTTTTCCACAAAGTACAGGCCCTTTGATCCAGGATGTGCCAAGTGTCCTTATTTAGATAGGACAAGTCCTTCTGTCTTGACCTTTGGGCTTTATGAAGAAAATGGAATGATTCTCAACCATGGCCCTTTTTACAAAGCTGGAAGAATTCCTAGGCTCAGACTCAGTACATTTTCTCCTATGGCATATCTTGTTTCTTTACTAATGTCTCACTCACATTGTAGCAAGGAAGTAGTTACTTCACTCTGGGTTCTTGAAGGCTAGGTCAACCGAGCACAATCCCTTGGGTCAGGAAGATCCTAGCAGGTTGGAAAGCCTCTTGGAATGAACTCTATAATGGACTGCATGTGTATTACCAGAAGACCAGCCTAGCTCATTTCAGAGACCCATCATACAAGACTGCCCTGGTGGATTTGATGAGGTTTGATGATGAACTCATAGATTCATAGTGCAATCACATGAACCGTTATGTTACAAATTGGAAAATCATGGATCTTTGAAGTATCTGTATCTATCTATCTATCTATCTATCCCTCTTTTTCCCCTCCTCCTCATTTTAGTCTATCTTCTTTTTTCCCCTCATTTCTTCCTTATTTCTTATTGCACTCTGCACTTCCCATTTTCTTTGACCATAAAGGTGCATAGAATTCTGTGCATGTTTAATATAATGCTTGTTGATTGATTGGGGACATCCTTAAGACCTTAGAAATATTTTTCTTTTTCCATATTATCAGTGACCTCATATTTCTTTGCTAACTCCATACCCACTAAATTGTATCTTGGACCAATGAAACTTTATCCCTAATGTTGTCCTGTCCAGCAGAGGCAGTTCTGTAGCAACCAAAGGCAGCCTAATATCAGTATTCAGTGATGGGATGCCCAACTAACTTAGAAAAAAGCAACCCCATATTTTTTTTCATAAGTATTGCTAATGATTCTGTGCATACTAATTTATATAGATCACATTTATTGTAGCATTTTAAGATCTTCAAAGTGCTTTCCTCACAACAGTACTTTGAAGTAGTTACTACAAGTATCATTTTCATTTTAAAAATGAGATAACCAGGGGGACAGCTAGGTGGCAGAGTGAATAAAGTACTGGCCCTGGATTCAGGAGGACCTGAGTTCAAATCCAGCTTCAGACACTTGACACTTACTAGCTGTGTGACCCTGGACAAGTCACTTAACCCTCATTGTCCTGCAAAAAAATGAGATAACCAGTGTGACTTGCTGAGAATCACTCAGCCAGTAACCAGCAGGGTCTGGATTCAGGTATAGGGCTCCTGACCCAGCATTCATTTGACTAGAATAGGCTGCCTCTGTGTAGGGCAGGCCAGAGAGGATTGTTCCTCCGGGGGCAGGGCTGTTGAGGGAAAACAATTGCCTATCCCTTTCCCAGAATGTCCTTGAGATAATAAAGGTGATGACTTATTAACTGAAGAATTTCAGGCCAGTTCTGCTACTCAGCTAAAGAGAATTATTGGAAAATATTAGAAGGATGGAGATAAAACTAAGTTTTGTTAGCCTTAAGAGTATCTGGATTCAATCAGTTAATCAACACCAATGCACCAAGCACTGGGAATAAAAAGAAGTAAAACAATCCTTGCCCCCAAGGAGCTTACATTATAATGGAGGAGACCACGTGTGTAAAGATAAGTGTATAGAGCAGATACAAGGTAGGACTGGGAGGAAAGCAGTTGTGGGGGGAGGAAACAAGGATAAGCCTCATTCACTAGATGGTCCTGGGGCCAAGTCTTAAAGGAAAGCCGCAATAAGAAGGGAGAGCATTGCTGCTCGTACTAGAGACTAGGGTTGACTCTCTAGATCTGGGATTCATCTGAACAGAAATGAAGGATTCTTTTATTCTTATTGCCAAATCCTTCCTGGGATTTACCAAGTTTGGGAAGATGTAGAAATCCAAATGTTGGTTTTTTCATACATTGTCTTGAGATGTGATTAATTTTCAAGACACTGAAGGCTTCCTGCCTGTCCACCAAAAATAGATATCTTTTTACCATTAAAAAAAAAAAGTCTCTTGGGGGCAGCTAGGTGGCACAGTGGATAAAGCACCGGCCCTGGATTCAGGAGGACCTGAGTTCGAATCCTGCCTCAGACACTTGACACTTACTAGTTGTGTGACCCTGGGCAAGTCACTTTAACCCTCATTGCCCCACCAAAAAAAAAAAAAGTCATCAAATATCTAGGGCATGACCTGCCATCCTCATGTACAACTGAGAGTATTAGATTTCCAAGACAAGTGACCACCCCTTTTATTATCTTTATTTACCTTTCAGTTAGTGCTAAACTGGATTCCACTATGGAAGACTAACTGATATGTCCACTGTTCTCCTGTGGAATGCTAATTGATCTGTGATGCCCTTCTTTCCTTATCAAACTGGAGTCTCTCCTCTCATTGCTCTCCCCCGCCCATCCTTCTATGTCAGTCCCATTAGCATGCAGAGAGCTAAGGCTCCTGTTGCAGTCTGGGTCAGCATTCCCATTGGCCCCTCATCCCCCATCCCTTCAGAAATAGGGCCAGTGGGAACCCACCCCCAAGCAGCTCTGCACTTGCTTATTCTGTGCTAACACAAACTGAATTTTCCACATGGGCCTTTCCCTCTTCAGACAATACCTGAGAATTAGAAGCTGCCATTAGGATCTCTCAAAGCCTGACAGAAGGTTGTGGCTGATTTGCAATTAGTTCTATGTGATCATTGCATGTGTCCTATATTTTGTTTTGGTTTTCCCAGCCTCCCTACTCTAAGGAGAAGAAGAGAAAATGTTTCTGTGATCATAAAATAGAAATGTGTGGGCCAAGATCTCAGAGTTGTGCTTTATAACACATCCTTCCCTGAATTATAGATGCTGTCTTCCAGACTTTCAGAACTTACACATCAAGCCTTCACAGTCTTTTAGTAATATGGGAGAATTTGTTGTTCATGCCAATAACCTCTAATAAAAGTTGTCTGGGGACAGCAGTTTTTGCAGCAGATGTATTGCATCAACATATGTGTTGTACTTTGAACAGGAATTCTGCAGTGCTGTGTAAAGCCATCCATCCTTACAGCTGCATAACCCTTAGAAGAACTCTTCCATAAAACAGTTCCCTTCTCATGAGCTCATCTCTTAAACTGCTTGTGACATATCAGCTCAAAGTCCATAGAAATGTAAGCGAGAGGGGGCAGCTAGGTGGCACAGTGGATAAAGCACCAGCCCTGGATTCAGGAGAACCTGAGTTCAAATCCGACCTCAGATGCTTGACACTCAGTAACTGTGTGACCCTGGGCAAGTCACTTAACCCTCATTGGCCCACCAAAAAAAAAATTTTTTTTTAAGAAAGAAATGTAAGCGAGAGATCCTTCAGATACAATCAACTAGGTTGCCCAATGGATGGAGTGCCAGACCTGGAGTCAGGAACAACTAAGTTAAAATCTGGCCTTTGATGCTTCCTGGCTCTGTGACTCTGGGCAAATCACTTAACCTTTCTTTGCCTCAATTTTGTCCATATTCCACTCTTCTCTATTAAACAGACTAGAAATAACTTACTTGGAAGCCAATTATGAAGTAATATTGAGTAATTCAGATGCTGAAATGTACTAAAACATGGTTGACTATTATTTAGGAGTTGACGTACACATTAAACAATTAACATTAGTATCTGAGTTTATGGGACTCTATGTATGTGTGTATGTTTGTATATGTATATGTGTGTGGTTGTATAAATAAAAGAATAGTTACATATAAGAGGTATAATGGATAGAGCACTGGAGTCAGGAAGACCTCAATTTAAATCCTACCTGTTAAGGGCTAAAATTCTAGCTAGTCTGTCTAAAATATCTAATGAGTGGTTGCCAATAAATTATAAGCTTTAGCAAGAGTTAGACTTTTAAGCATTTATTAAGGAGAATAAGAGTTTGGTAAAGAGAGAAGAAAAGGCCTAGATTCCTATCTATTAAAGGGAGAGCACATTTCTAGCTCCCCTCTCCACCAGCGTCCAAGGGAAAGAGCGCGAGACCGAGCACCAGTCTCTTCCTTCCTCCTCCCACTAGCCCGCGTCACTTCCTGACGCCAAAGAAGACTCCTGGTCTTGCCCTCAAAGACCTTCGCTTCATGGGCGGAACTCTTCTACAGTAAGTCTCCAGCAGGTGGCGTCATTCCAATCATTACATACCCCAGACCCATACTAGCTATGTGACCTTGGGCAAGTCACTTATACACTAGGTGTTTCACGCACTTCCCTAGGTCTGGTCTACAAAGTGATAGATGTTTGCTTCTTGGCAGAGTTCCTACACTAGAAAGTTCCTTATGCCGATGAAATCATAGATCTGTTGTATATTCCCAAATGATTCTACTAAGAAAAAAAAAGGCATAATCTGAGCTTTCACATTAAGAGATCTTGATGAGGGGCAGCTAGGTGGAGCAGTGGATAGAGCACCGGCCTTGGATTCAGGAGGACCTGAGTTCAAATCCGGCCTCAGACACTTGACACTTACTAGTTGTGTGACCCTGGGCAAGTCACTTAGCTCTCATTGCCCCACAAAAAATAAAAAGAAAGAGAGAGAGGTCTTGATTATCCACATTGTGGATTATCTGTGCTTTATTCCTCCCCAATTTGTTCCAGGTCCAGAGGGAAGGAATTGGGTCCAACCATGCCAGGTTGAGGGGAAAGGGTAATACAGACATCTGAATGTACATAAATTTAAGTGTTTGTGTGAACAGATTCTTAGGGCAATACCTCCCCCCTCCTCCAGGGCAATAGGAGTGGAGACATACTCCATTTTGGACTAACCACACATTCTTCACCTATTAACTCAGATGATCATGTCACTTAATTTTTATTTTTTTAAGGTAGAACAAATAATACATTTGGGGCTTAGGCTAGCTAATGTTAATGTTTCCTGAAAAGTGTTTTGATGTTATTTTTTTTTTAAATAGTTTTTTAGTTAATTTTTAAAATCATTTTGAATTATTTGAAATCACTTTGATGTCATTTTTTGAGTCACAAATTAACATTTTCAGTGTAAACTTTTGGAGTGAAGTATATGGTAACACCTGTCTGGAACTCATCCCAGGAATCTCACCATTTTGGAGATGGATGAACCCTTAGTCAGTGTACTTTTAGTACTCATCTGCTTTACTCAGAGGAGAGCCCTTCACTAACAACCGACATGATTATTTTCCATATAGTTTCATAAAATTTGGTTATCATTTAACTCAAAGCACAGTAAAAGCAATAAATTAAAAGGTGAGAGAGGCTGCCATGAACAGAAACAATAGCAGCCATAAAAAAATGACAGTAAGTAACCTGATAGAAACAGAATAGACCAAAATAAAAATTATTGCCTCAAAGATAAAATAGACAAAACTTCATCCATGGCACTTAAGGCCCGCAACAATTTAGCTCCCACCTACCTCTCAGTCTTATTTCACATTATTTCCATCTATGCATTCCCTGTTCCAACCAAAATGGCCTTCTTGCTCTTCCACAGACCAGGTAGTGCAGACCCAGGGTGCTCTTTCCACTGCACCATCCTGCAAGGAAGTTTGTGATCCATGTCATAAAGATTTCTTTCCAAAACTGCAAGATAACAAGTCTAAGGGGGCAGTTAGGTGGTGCAGTGGATAGAGCACCAGCCCTGGAGTCAGGAGGACCTGAGTTCAAATCCAGCCTCAGATACTTGACACTAGCTGTGTGACCCTGGGCAAGTTACTTAACCCCAATTGCCTCACCAAAATTAAAAAAAGATAACAAGCTGGTGCCTGAATTAACTCTGCTACCCAGAACACTTTATTTCCTGGAGGTTCCAAAGAGCTAGGATTTTTAGAGTCACAGGAAGTCTTCCCACTACCTGTATAATATTCCTTAAATACTACTGATTAAGTCACTTTTCTGCTCAAATCCTTGAGTGGCTCCCCATTGCCTGCCTCATAAAGTATACATTTTTTTATGTTGGTATTCAAGGCCCTTACAGTCTGGCCACAACCCACCTTCCCAGCCTTCTCTCACACCATTTCCCTTTATGCGCTCTAAATTCCAGTCAACCCAAATTCCTTGCTGCCACCACCCCACCCCATCCTTACCCGGCCCTCCTCCATCTTTATTTTGGTCTTTAGGCCATCATCACCCATGTCTAGAGGGGACTCCTTGACTGCCACCATTTGACCCATTAAAACCCTTCCCTTACTTCAAAACCCAGGAAAACTTAATCACCCAGATGGCAGAGTGTTCTGTGTGCCCAGCACATAGAAGGTATTTAATAAATGATGGTGGATAGGCTGGCCCAATGTGGTTGCCAGATCTTCCCCAAAGCATCCCTTCAGCTTTCCTTCCTGCAGTGCCTCAAGCACCTCCCTTTTTGTTCACCCTGGTACAGAGTACGTCTTGTATAAGTAGCTGCTCACTTATTGACTTCTTGTTGTTCTTGTCCTTGTCCTTGTCCTTGTCCTTGTCCTTCTCCTTCTCCTCGTCCTCCTCGTCCTCCTCGTCCTCCTCCTCCTCCTCCTTCTTCTTCTTCTTTTATGGTAAGGCTATTGGAGTTAAGTGACTTGCCCAGGGTCATACAGCTAGTAAGTGTCAAGTGTCTGAGGCCAGATTTGAACTTGGGTCCTTCTGAATCCAAGGCCAGTGCTCTATCCACTGTGCCACCTAGCTGCCCCTTGCATTATTCTTTTTTTTTTTTTTTTTTGGTGAGGCAATTGGGGTTAAGTGACTTGCCCAGGGTCACACAGCCAGTAAGTGTTAAGTGTCTGAGGCCGGATTTGAACTCAGGTACTCCTGAATCCAGGGCCGGTGCTCTAGCCACTGTGCCATCTAGCTGCCCCTTGCATTATTCTTAAACTCAAGTGTCTACTGCATCTATAATGAGAGGAATTATTCCAATAAGAATTGGAAGGAGTAAGGGAGACACAGGTATGCCTGAACTCAACCCATCTTCAGAGCAGAATCAGGCTGCCCCCATACACTGGGGAAGCATGGGGGTGTGGGGGGCTTCATTAACAGCAAAGGCTGGGGGCAGCTAGGTGGCAAAGTAGATAAAGCACCACCCCTGGATTCAGGAGGACCTGAGTTCAAATGCGGCCTCAGACAATTGACACTTACTAGTTGACACTTACCCTGGACAAGTCACTTAACCCTCATTGCCCCACCCCCCAAAAAAACGCAACACACACACACAAAACAGCAAAGGCTTTTTGTCTGAAGGTTTTCTGTCTGCTTTGCAGGAGAGCCACACGGAGGAGCAGGAAGCAGAAGAACAAGTTCACGAGCAGCCTCAGCAGCAGGAAGAATACTGACCCGTTTTCACATCTCTTGACACTTTTCATTTTGTTGTGGGAACTTTTCTTCTGGAGAATTGGAACATGTGTGGCCTCAAACACGAAAGAAACCCATTGCTCTCCATCCGCTACTACCACAGACATACAGCAGTGAGTGCCAGCCAATCCACTGCAAGCTCTGCTCGCTCCTTTGCCAAGCTGCATTAGCAGACGTTTACTCTCTGGCTGTCCACCTGAGAGATTGTAGGGTCACATTCTTTCAACTTCACCACTTGGCTGCTTGACATGGGTTCTGTCCTTTTCTTTCAAAAAGAATCCCCCCCTTTCCCCCCAACTCTTGTCTTAGTATGATACCGTTGTAATTTGATATATAGTATTTATATTGGCATCTTACGACAAAATGTTACTAGATGTCACACACATTTGTGGTGCTTTGATGTTTGCAAGTCTGTCTGCCTTTGAGCATAAATTTGGTCAAATGATGAATTGGAACAAAGGGAAAAGAAATACTTGAGAGTGAAACGGCATATTTTCCTGGGTGAGGGACGGGAAGACTTGTGCCACTACAAATCACACGATCTCTCTATTCACAAAACTAAAAGCAAAACAATGGTTTCAAAGGACTGAAAGTCCCTTCAGTGTTTTACACAGCATGTTAGACAACCACACAGTATGTTATTATTTTTGGAAGATCTGAATCCACTTACGAGGAAAAAAAAAAAAAGAAACATCTCAGTTTTCCTTATTTTTTCCCCTTCTGCCCCTCCCCACATCCTTACCCTGCCACCAGAGGTTTTCATGGTCTTTTCTTTCTCAGGGTCCTATTTGGTGGATAAATAGATAGATAGATAGGTATACATACATATTCCCCAAGATGCTGCTGCTCAGTATCTTCAACCAAAAGGGTTCTGGGTATGTAGGTCAGAGAGTGACCTGCTGCCTCCTGCCCCCTCCCTCCCTTTCCTTATTGGTACCCTAGGTGAAAGATAGTTAGTGTGGATTTCAGTGCCTCTTCTCCATCATCCAACCTGGAGGAAGAGCGAGGCCTAGCTAAGGCCATTGGCCACCAACCAGCTCCAGAACTAATGGCTTTTCTTAAAGAAGAATAAGTTCTTCTAAAAGAATTACAATAAGGAATGGGTTGCAGCTAGCTGTGTTTTTCAAGTTCTGTGCACCCTGTGACAGGAAATTTCACCTGAATTTGAAGCGAGGTTCTGATTAATGGAAGCACAACCTCTAAAACACCTTCCAGCTCTAAACCTATGATCCTCTGACCTCCAAGGGAGACATTTCTGCAGTCTGGTGTAGACTCTGCTGCCTAAGATGCTAGAGTCATATGGCAGAAAGATCCCTGACTTCCAGTAGCATTTGGAATATGGATTTTTTTCCTCTTAATAGGGCCCTTCTTGTTGTTGACCTTTGCTAAACAGTGACAATTTATAAATAGAGCAAATATTAATGTATTAAAAGCATTCCTTATTTTTTAACTAAAATTTGCACATTTTATTAGTCTCCTTCTGAATCTTCATCGCCTTTTTTTTTTCTTTGCCATTTGCAGTTGGTGTTCCTTCTTGGTTCATTTTGTTTGGTTTCCAATTTTTGATTTATTTTCACTGGTTATTTGATTTAGCAGGTGCAACAAAAGCAAGAAACAAGTACCCCTTCCACCCAACCCCACACTCCCCACTTAACTAAACAGCTAAAATAAACTTCTGAATGATCTATTTTAAAGTTTTGAATTTATTTACTAATTGATAAAATTCCAGTTCTAAATTCACACTCGAGCTGAAGGTTTTTTTTTTTTTACCAATAAAAATCTTCTGCTCCAAATGATTCTTTTGCAGCAAAGTGGTGTTTATTGAGTTAAATGTCCAGAAGGATGCTTGTATTTTGAAGTTTTGCCCTATATCCAGTATATACAATTCACAGTGGAAAAAAATAGACATAAATTTTGTGGGTTTTGTTTCCCTTTCTTCTCTCCATTGCTTTCTCTATACAGTATACAGCATAGTAGCTCACCCCTCTGAGGCTAGATAGGTTTTCTAGCCTGGCTCTCAGCATTGACATCCTCTCCCACCTGGTAACAAGTAGTGATAGTGCTATAAAATCTCCCACCTAACTTTGTTTGCTGCATTTCTAAAGCTTTGTTTAGTCACTGGCTTTCCTCAATTTAAGTGCACAAGGAAATATGTGAAAGGAACGTTTCTTGCAGGAGACACAGTAAACAAACTTATGGTCCAGGATAGATGGGCAAATTTTGTCATCACGGGCCACAACAACTCTTACTAGAAGCTATGAGCATGAGTTCCTAACATCCACAGCAACATGGATGCCAGGGCAGTAGTTCCCCAAGTTCCCATCCCCTTTCTAGGGAATAGCTAAATTTTGAAGTCTCTCTTCCAGAACCCATTATACGATTCATTGAATAATTTCCATAAGCTTCACTGATGACAATCCCTGACACCACCCCATTCCCACCATCTTCTTAGCTGAAAAATATAGGTCAGTTGCACATTCCTGTCCTGTAAAGTAGATTTACTTGCTTCTTCCACCATATTTGATTAATTTTTCCAATATCCCCACAACTTTGGTTATCAGATCAAATCATTCTTCATTCATTTAGAAAAGAACTAGAAAATCTTCCTCTTTCATGTTTCTTAACATTAAATTGAGCTGCATCCCAAGGGAAGAAGCCCCTTTCTAAGTTGTTAATGTTTCTACATTATTTCTCTCTCAGTTGATCCCTTTCTACAGGAGCTATCTGAACTAGTATGGAGGAAACAGAGTTGGGTCCCTTTCCAGATCCTTTCTCTTTGAATAATGAAAGCTGTGTTTCTCACCTCAAACATCCTATAGTATGTCTTCCTCCTTAGACCACTGATGGCAATGACTGACCCTGCTGCACTGAGCAGCACCCCTTTCATGAATACCTTTCCTTCTCCCCTTCACATCCATTCATTCTCTGTCCACCCCTCACAACCACCTATCAAGCTGATTATAGCACTTTTACCGCTTATGTCAGGCGGGAAGTGATTGACGTAGAGGGCTCTGTCTAAGCAGAAACAAACAAAAATACCCCAGGTGACCCGAGAGAAGTAAACTCCAGAAGGGAAACAAGGCCTCCTCTTCCCTCCCTGGTGAGTATTCCTGTTATTCCGTTATGGTTTAATATGCATTCGTAATTACTTTTAATAAATAGTATACCATAAAGCTTTTGTTATAGATTAAATGTAAACTGAAAGGAATGTAAACATATGTATTGTTAATTATAAATAGATAAGTAATGGCATAATAGATGAAAAAGGCTTATTCAGATGTATCACACTCATTTTACTTTACCCACCAACTGTCGCATGGTAGAGTAGATTTTTTTGTCTCTGAATATGTGAATAACTTGACTTGCGTTTATCTTTTTACATATTTAATAAAAAAAAGTATATGTTAAAATCTTCATAGATCTATAGACTACTTAAATCTTTACTGTCAATATTAGCTTTTAATGAGCACGTGGATCTGTATAGGTTGTACACATATGGGTTTACATGCATTACTGGAGGAAAAGGGTTTTGAGTGCTAAATGTTCTAGCAAGAGATGTAGGCTCCATATTTTGGTACCACATATAGCAGCCTTGTCAGGCATCTGTATTGCTCAGAAAAATTTTAATGAAAACATCAAAAGAAAAAGAAATAATTTCCTTGAGAAACAGCTCTACTTGCAAAGACCTGAAACTCCAGCAGCAAGTGCAACTCTTTGAGGTAAAACTGGACACGCCAGAAGAAAATGGGACTAAGGAGTAGGCGCCAAAGGGAAGACTTCAGGGCGGTCCCAAGTCAAGCTCTGTGGCAAAAGGGAGAGGCTGACACTGGCCAAAAGGCCTATAACAACAGCTTTTTGAATAAGGATTTTTTTTCTTCCCAATCCAGCCCTTCTTATTTACTGACCTTGGCACAAAGTATGACGATTTGTAAACAGATGTGTATGGTTTAAAACAAGGACTAAGTAGGAAAGTTCATTAATACCTAACCCAAAGAAGCCACCTAGAAAAGTACAGTATTCACTGGTAGGAAAATCACTCTCCACCCAGTGGCCTGCAGAGCACTGAAGTATAATGGATGGATGCTTTTTCTTCCTGAAGGAAAAATAATCTCCATACTGTTTTCAAGCACCACCTAGAGGTCAATTTCGTTTCCTTACTAGGCTATTCATTTATCAAAGAGGAGGGGGGAAGGGAGAATGAAGAACAGAAATGCAAAGATGGGCACAATCCTCTTGCTTAATTCAGCTTTCCCTTGGATACACTCTTGACATAGTGGGGTCTATAAGCCAATGCTCATATAGTAAATTCCTGCTAAAAGCAAACCTCAACTGTATTATAAAAGAGGAAAAAATCTTTGAAATTCTGGTGGGCTTATAACTTATTCAGAAGGGATTCATTATAGAGTATGATGAGCAAAAGTCCCTGGTCATTCAGACATACTGTAAATAAGATTGAATGTGATATTTTCTCAAAATCCATTTGCTGTCATTACTGATATAGGAGCAGGGCTCTGAATCACAGACATGTAAATCTTACAGGAATTCTACCACATTCCCAGTATGAGATAACAAACAGGTTTCTTATTTAAAAAAAAGAAAAGAAAAGAAAAGAAAACTCATGAGATAGTAGAGCATTAGCATTCTCTTATTTAAAAACCAAAATGATCAAATATGGTTGTTGTGACTATTAAGACTGATGGAATTATGATAGGCTCACAAACTTATTCTCAATGCAAACAAAACAGTACTAAATACAGTCTGCTTCCAAGAGGAGTATCAAATCATTCATTCATTCATTCAGGAAATATTTGAGTTCCTACTGTGCTAGGTGCTGAAATCAAAGCTTCCCGATGGACTTTTAACCGCTCAACTCCTCTATCACCAGACTTAATACTTTACCTAACTGGGAACCATAAAGTACACTCCCTTCTCAGTGGGAGAGCTTAAAAGCAATGGATCTTCTTGTGTAAAAGAAGTAAAAATCTGGCAGATACACTGGACCCTGGAGGACCATAAGAATGACAGGAGGCTTTTGGACCACAGACCCGCATCGCAGTCAGACAAACCCAAATCCCTCAGCTGGGTAAATGAGCATATGTAGTTTGCGTTTGCATTATGTGAAAGTGCAATGATGTGTTAATGCACCTCTGAACTTAACCACATTATTATCCCCAAAAGAAAACAGAATCTCTCAGTTTAGGGGAGCTCAACAGTCTTCTACTCTAACCCTTACCTGAACAAGACTGACACAACATATGTGATAAGGGATCATGCAGCCTTAGAATAAAAATTTCCAGTGAGACGTCCCACTAACACTTATGGAAAGCCCTAACTGCTAGAAAATTTCTCCTTACTACTAACATAAATTGCCCACTTTACAATGTTCATTCATTACTAGACTTGGAGTCAAGAATACTTGGGTTCAAATTCCATCTAATACATTTACTAGCTCTGTGACCCCAGGCAACTCACTTAAATTCACTGGCCCTCAGTTGCCTCATCTGTAAAATGAGATGGTTGATGAACTCAATGACCTCAGGTCCCTTCAGCTCTAAATTTATGATTCCATTGTTCCAATACAACAGAACATGTAGGTGTTTCCCTGTGTAGCAAAATTCCACTCCTTTTCTCTTGATATTGTAACATAATTTCTCCCATTCATTAGTTACATTATACAATTAAACTAAAAAGAACAATTTTTAAAGATTCCTTTGACTCATTTTCCAAGATGTGTTCAAAATTCTGACAAAATGATATTTAGAGAAAGATTTCATTCCCATAAATGTGTTATACTTTCATTTCATCTAATCACAGCAGTCAAGAATTATTTACTGGGGCAGCTAGGTGGCGCAGTGGATAGAGCACCGGCCCTGGAGTCAGGAGTACCTGAGTTCAAATCCGGCCTCAGACACTTAACACTTACTAGCTGTGGGACCCTGGGCAAGTCACTTAACCCCAATTGCCTCACTTTAAAAAAAAAACAAAAGAATTATTTACTAAAAACACTTCTTTTTTTTTTTAATTTTTTTTTTTTTGGCTGGGCAATGAGGGTTAAGTGACTTGCCCAGGGTCACACAGCTAGTACGTGCTAAAAACACTTCTAATTCAATATCCTGGTTATACAAATATAATATGATCTCTCTAGCATCTCTTAGGGTAGTTTTGCTGGCTTGATGCATTTCCCAGAAAGGGAGTATAGGAAATTTGAGCTAGAATATTAGTTTAGGAAAAGAACTCAGTCAATCATACCTACATACACATACGCTTTTCGACTATCTGGAAAACATTCAAGGCGTAAGGAAAAAGCACATTTTCATTTCAATGTGAGAGAGTGACTTTGAAATTATGATGTGTGCCCTGATACTTTCTTTCCATTTATCAAATCCTTAACTGAAGACATTCTCACTGTAAACACTAAACAACATAACATGTAAACTAGAAAATTACAGATCAATTAATCTATCCATTCACAGGATACTGAGAAACACTTTCACTTCAGTGCTATGCATTTATTGTTGTATCTTTGTTAGAGATGGAAAAAAAATTACCCTTTAAGACGAAAGGTTTACTAGGCACAGAGTGAATGAATCTATTTGTCTCAAAGGTGAGTAAACTCCTGTCAACAATAGATCAAGAAAAAAGACCCCAATAGCAGCATTCATTCAGAGAATTTGTATCATTACCTCTTCTCAATTCACAAGGGTGGAAGTTATTTTTGTATATGAACAAATTCCAAATGGTCTTGTGTATATATGCTGTGTTTACCACATGGAGACATTTTTATAAAGTATATAATTCCTAACTTGGAACATACATGATTATGTAAACCATTGACTATTTGGGAGAAGCCCTAAGCATGGTTTCTGTGAATAAAACTTATACTAACCCAGTTTACATAGACCTTAAAAATAGTACCTAGGACCACACAGCTAAGCATGAAAGCATGATGCTTGGAAATCACTTTGCTCCTAAGGAATATAATGATTGTCCTAATCTAATAAGCTTCATTGTGAATCTGTTCCAGTTAGTTTTCTTGGTTTTAATTCTCCTAGGGTTTCCTTGCTGCAGTGTAATGAATCTCCCCGTTTTCATGTGGCTGCGCCTAAAGATGATAGCATGTAGGGAAAGCACTTGGCAAACCTTAAAGGGCTCTTACAATGTCAGCTGCTATTTTGTTTTTATTCTATGACAAAACAATAAATTGTTGGGAGGGCATCTACAGTTCTCCATTAAGTACCTGTCAAACAAGGCATGTGGTTTTGCTTTTAGGATTAAACTTATCAGAGGGTACTGAAAATACCAAATTAGGGTTTCTGGGCAACTTGACTTTAAAAAGCCACCATGACCATCAGCTCCATGATTCTTTACTGTACCCTGTGCCCAAACTTGGGCATGGGAGGAGGAGGAGGTGAAGAACAGCATGCCTCCTGCCTTCTAAGGTATTTCAGGTATCCTGCAACAATCCAGGCTCTCTTCACAGCAGTCCAGTGAGGGACCCAGCAGAGTCATGCATGCAGGCTCTTTGACAGAGGACCCATATGCTCACTTGGAAACCTCCTCTGAGTTTTCAAGGCACAGCCACACACTCCACGCTGGTTAGAATACTCTCTGCCCTCTCTGAATGTAAGCCAGAGAGGGAATGGAAGGATGTAGGTGTGGGAACATGGTGGGGAAGGGCTAAGAAACCTCGTTCTGTGAATAGCTATATTTGAGACACAAGAGAAGCACACCACTTTAAATATGGATTCCATTATATTCATTAAGTGTATGAAGATGCTTTGGTCATTCAGGTACATCGAGTCTCATTGTTCCTAGAAAGAACATGATCCAGGATCATCAGGGCAGATCTTGACTGTTCCTCGACAGCAAAGTTATTCCTGGGCACGTTTCTTCATGGAAAAGATATAAATGTTCAAGTGTTGACTTAATTGTCTCCCCTAGAAGACATGGAAAAAAAAGTTAGAGAATGTTACCTGACTTCCTTTTCCAGCTTTAGAACAATATTGTCCCAAAACCCATCCCTTAGGGATAACCCTAGATCAACATAGACAAAAAGATTATTCCTCAGATGCAGTGCAGTGCAGTGGAAAGAACACTGGATTTAGAGACAAAGGACCTTGTTCAAATCCTGGCTTTGCCACTTACTACCTGTGTGACCCTATTCAAGTCATTTAATCTCTGGACATTGACTTCCTCATCTGTAAAACTGAGGGACTGAACTATATGATGTTTGAGGTCCCCTTTATTTCAAGATATATGACTGTCTCTCATCACTTTGTTTCACACGGAAGCAGCCATCATTGCTCCTGAGGTACTGTGACAATAGCCCTCTTCGCCTATACAAATAAGAGGAAACACAAGATCAATACCTAGTTTTGTACACTAGGAAAAATGATTTTTATGTAGACAGAAGATCTTAATTTGGATTTTAGATTTGCTTGTGTGACTTGTGTTCGTGTCTTTCAATACACTAACATAAGAGTAGCCTGTACAGTGTAGGGAAAGCCCTGGACCTAGACTCAGAAAGACCTCAGTTTGATCCTACCATAGACCCTCATTTGCCATGTGACATTACACAAATAATTTGACCTGCCAGGACCATCTGTAGGAAGAGTTTGGACTTCCTAGCTTCTAAGGTCCCTCTAGCTCCAAATCTAGAATCATATTGACGAGGTGGCCTCTAAGTCCCTTCAAGTTCTAAGTCTTTAGTCCCGTGACCACTGTTTGGCATTACATCTCCACAGCATTAAAAAAGTGTCACATTTTAGAAGCTGTGTTCTTCATTTTTAAGTTACTTTGAGCAACATTTGCTCATTTATGAGCAAATTATGAGATTCTTCAAGGTAAAGACTGTCTTTTGCCTCGTTT
Source organism: Dromiciops gliroides (assembly GCF_019393635.1). NCBI lineage: Eukaryota > Metazoa > Chordata > Mammalia > Microbiotheria > Microbiotheriidae > Dromiciops > Dromiciops gliroides. The sequence goes on from NC_057861.1 coordinate 253,607,175, forward strand.
TATGCTTAGCACAGTGCCTGGCACATAGTAGGTACTTAATGAATGGGGTTTTTTTTGGTTTTTGGTTTTTTTTTAGTGAGGCAATTGGGGTTAAGTGACTTGCCCAGGGTCACACAGCTAGTAAGTGTTAAGTGTCTGAGGCCAGATTTGAACTCAGGTACTCCTGAATCCAGGGCCGGTGCTCTATCCACTGCGCCACCTAGCTGCCCCTTAATGAATGTTTTTGATTGATTGATTGTTAGACTGTTGATTTTTCTATCTTCATTTTTTTCACTGAAGATTTTAATCAGTCCTGTAAAATAACTGCCTTTATTATGCATAAATGATCTCTCCCTGGGAAGAATAAGCATATTTATGTCCTAAATAATTCATATGCTAAAAGAATTAACTCAAGAAATCTTCTTTTTTGTTTTTTTTGGTGAGGCAATTGGGGTTAAGTGACTTGCCCAGGGTCACACAGCTAGTAAGTGTCAATGTCTGAAGCTGGATTTGAACTCAGGGACTCCTGAATCCAGGGCCAGTGCTCTATCCACTGCACCATCTAGCTGCCCCAAGAAATCTTCTTTTAAAGTCCATTAGCCAGTTAATAACATCTCACATGCTATGGCACATGTATGTGCCCATGTGCAAACTTAACATTTATATAGATCACTTTAATGTTTGCAAAGTGCTTCATATATACCATCTTATTTGATCCTCAAAACAGCCCTTGGAGGAAGATACTGTGATGATCCCCATTTTAAAACTGAACTGATGAGGGCCATACAGCCAGTAAGTGTCTGTGGTAGGAATTGAACTCAGGTCATCCTGACTCCAAGTCCAACACCCTGTCCACTTACCACATAGCTGTCTCATAGAAAACAGTGCAGGCTTGGAGTAATGGAAGCTATCTAGGGTTGGGAGAAGGAAAGAGAGGCAGAACAAAATGTAGTCTCCTCTTTTTAAAATTCTCCTCCCTTCTTCATCTCTTCTCTGGATTGCGAGATGGAGACAGAGCAGGACAAACAGCAGCAGTTAAAGAAGGGGAAAGGACTAATGAGTGCCTGAGGCAGGTTTTGAACTCAGGTTTTCCTGACTGCAGATTCAGTACTCCAGTACTAGCTAGCCACCTCCTTTATAACTTACTTTGCTATTGCAAGGAAAGAAGACAAACCAACAAAAAGATGAGATATTTACCACACACACTCCATAGTGCACATGAGCCACTGTGGTTAATGCAGTGAAGGCCAGGAACACCGTTTCTTCCATTCTCCCAAGAAGCCCTGTTACTGCCGCAAAGACCACAAGAGCCAATGGAAACAGGAGGTAGTGGAATGATTCAGATCTGGTGTTGCTCATTTGGCAGATGATCACTCTGCACTGTTGCAACAAGAGAAAACAATCCCATTTTAAAGTTAGTTGGGGGAGCCAAAGTTGTCTAAAGGAAGCATGTTAAAAGTTAATGTTATCTATTAGGTTTCCTGCTGTTCCTGTCCAACTCTCTCCCAGGCTTCCTACTTCCTAACACCCGTACCTTCCTATTTCTGAGGACTAGAAAACCCGGACTAGAGCCAAGGGTGAAGGTTACTAGGAAATGTCTCTTTTTCTTCTATATTGGAAGAAATTTTTAAAATGTGTATATATACATATTTGGTGCTTAGTGGAATAAATTTTATTAAATTTTCTTGATAAACAGCATTCTCTCAGAATTTTAAACTTATTTCCAAAATTTGCCCCATTCTGGTTTGTTCAGACTTCTCAAAAGCACAGGCAAATGACAAGTGATAAGCTTCCTGCTTAGTGCTAAGGCAGGAAAACTTTGTCAAGGTACTACTTGGTAATATAAAGTAATAGCCAGTTCTGTCTAGTGTTGTCATGTTTCAGTTGTGTCCAACTCTGTAACCCTATTTTGAATTTTCTTGGCAAAGATACTAGAGTGGTTTGCTATTTCCTTCTCCAGCTCATATTACAGATGAGGAAACATGGAAAACAGGGTTAAATAACTTGCCCAGGGTCACACAGCAAGTAAGCGTCTAAGGCCAGAAAATGGCTCTTAACTTCCACCCTGCCACTCTATCCACTCACTATGCCACCTACTAGTACTACTCCTCTAAACCTCCTCTTCACCTATGTGGGAAGACATCTCATTGAATTTAATACTGAACTTTCTTCCTATTGGCAATGCTTCTCCAATGAATTGAACATTCGCCAGACCCCCAGAAGCTACAAGTGCAGAAAACACTGGTCGCACAAAGGGCAAGGACCTTCCATACACACAGGGGAAAGGGGGCCGGCTCTGGCTGGAGGTACAATAGCTATGGTGGTTGGATAAAGGCTAATTTTCTGAAAGTAGCCGCAGACCACAAAGAAGATGAGATTGGGGTATATATTAAGCTCAACTGTAGATCTAAGAGGATGCAAGTCATTAAAACTGTAAGTATTTGACATTGGAGGAAACAAGAAGAGGAAAAGCCAAATGATCCATTCTAGCTTCTTATTTTTTTGTCTCCATAATAAAAATTTTAATATTTAATTTGAAACTTTAAAAAAAATATATTGGGCAGCTAGATGGCACAGTGGATAGAGCACCGGCCCTGGAGTCAGGAGGACCTGAGTTCAAATCAGGCCTCAGACACTTAACACTTACTGGCCGTGTGACCCTGGGCAAGTCACTTAACCCCAACTGCCTCACCAAAAAAAAATTTAGAGTAGAAAGGGAACTAAGTTTAATCCCCTCATTTTACAGATGAGAAAACTGAGGCACAAGGAGGTTGTTTCTTGTGCCTCCTCTCCATATTCAGCTAAGGAGGGGAGGGACACCCCTGTACCTGGGCAGATGTAAGCTCGGGATGCCCTCTCCCTAATGGGGAAGCCAGCAGCTTCTGAACCTACACTCACTACCTTGGTCTCTTCTCACCAAATGCTAGTTATACAAAACACCATTACAAACACTGAATAGTGAGTAAACCCATTTATCCAAACAAATAGCAGAAATTGGAGAAGTTATACCGATTAGAATATACCAAAAATACACAAGTGAATGATTTCTTTAGATAGGAGCAAAAGGAGATCTTGGTCCAACCAGGAGAGAAGTCCCAATGTTATCCAAAGGGGCAACTCTCCAGATTCTCTAAAGAGCCAAGCTGGAAGTCCAGGTACATGTTAAATACCTAACTTCACCTACATCTTTGCCTTCTAAAATCTACCTCTCTCTCTCAACCCACAGAAAATGCCTCCAATCTGGAGCACAAGGCAGCACAAGGATGCTCCTTCTCTACCCATCTTTATGAGAGCCAGGTTACAGTCACACAAACAGAATAGTATAGTGGAAAAAAAATGCTAGAATAAAACTTCCTGGGTTTAAATCCTAACTTGGGTACTTATTGCTGGATGACCTTGGTCATCCTTGTCTCTCTTGGTCTTTTTCTCTCCTCTGTAAAAAGGAAAGAATGAGGGCAGCTAGGTGGCGCAGTACCTGAGTACCTGAGTTCAAATCCAGCCTCAGACACTTAACACTTACTAGCTGTGTGACCCTGGGCAAGTCACTTAACCCCAATCGCCTCACTTTAAAAAAAAAAAAAAAAGGAAAGAATTGCACCATATGGTTTATAGGTTCTTAATTCCAGTTCTGAATCTATGATCTTAGGATAATATAGGTGGTAAGAAACAGCTGTCAATCAAACTCAGGTCTTTTGACTCTAGATTCAGTGTTCACTCCAAGTGTCAGGTATGAAATTAAATATGTACAATTGAAATGAAATTAAAAATAAAATAATGGGGAAAACTAAATTTAAAAGTTATTGGTGTGGGGGCAGCTAGATGGCGCAGTGGATAAAGCACCGGCCCTGGATTCAGGAGTACCTGAGTTCAAATCCGGCCTCAGACACTTACTAGCTGTGTGACCCTGGGCAAGTCACTTAACCCTCATTGCCCTGCTAAAATTTTTAAAAAAAAAAAGTTATTGGTGATGTGACTTTTATAACAACAGTTTTAGTTGAATGGTAAATGTGGGATTTAGATTGTAGGAAGTCAAGCTGGGAGTGGGTGAATAGAGATAAATATAATTTCTTATATCTGAGTTTAAAAAATCAACTTCACAGATACAAGATAGGGAAGTCTCGTTATATAGCAGTTCAACTGAAAAAAAAAAAGATCTGGAGACTAGTGGCACACAAAAAAGCTAATGTAATCCTTAAATTAATCTACAGCTAAATTTAGAAGAATGTCCAGAAAAAAATAGAGATGATAATACTGTGTTCTTTCTGTGTGACAGCTGAAGTATTGTATTGAGTTCTGGGTGTTACAGTCTAGAAAGTATATTGTTAAATGAAGAACATCTGGAAGAGAGAGAATAAAAAAAGTTGAAGAGCCTCAAAATCATACCACATGAGGATTAGGTGAAGAAAATGGTATTGATTAGTACGGAAAAGGAATGGGGGGGGAAGGATATGTTCGATATCTCCAAGTATCTGAACTGTCACCTGGATAAGAGATATGCCTTGTTCTGTTCAGCACACAGAGCATAACTAGGAAGAAAAAGTATGAGTTGCAGAGATATAAATGAGGCTTTACTTAAGGGAAATTCCCCCAAATAGAGTTTTATAAATATGGAAAGGACTGCCTCAAGTGATAATGTTTCCCCTCACTGGAGGTACACTTAGTTTTTTTTGTTTTGTTTTAGTGAGGCAATTGGGGTTAAGTGACTTGCCCAGGGTCACACAGCTAGTAAGTGTTACGTGTCTGACCCTGGATTTGAACTCAGGTACTCCTGACTCCAGGGCTGGTGCTCTATCCACTGCGTCACCTAGCTGACCTAGAGGTACACTTAGAAGAGATTCTTGTTCAAATACAGGTTCCATAAGGTGTCCCAGGGTCCCTTCCAATTCAGGTATTCCATAATTATGTATGATTCTGGGAAGGGAAGGGGAAAGGAAGGGGTAATTTATTAAGTACTTAATATGTGCCAGGTACTTTACAACTGATGCATTTCATCTTCACAACAACCTTGTGAGGTAGGTGGTATTATCACTATTTTACAGTTGAGGAAACTGATGAGTGTGGTGGGTATAAGGAATTAAGAGCATCTCAGCTACTGCTAACCATCATGGGAGGACTGAAGTTTTGTGTGTTTTTTCCTTTAAGGTGTCAAGAAACAAATGTGTGATCTAAGGTAAATATTAACTTATCTATAATTCTCAAACTATGGAAAGTAAATATTCATGCTAAAGCAACACTTGTTCCATTACTTGCTACTGGGTAAAAATAACGAAACTCCCAAGTATAAGAATCTCAAGGAGAAAAAAAAATTGCCATGACAACATACGCTTGGCCTCCACAGGAAATATAAATAGGAACAACCGACCAGAACCAGAAAATTAAAGGAAAATGTGACTTTTTCTAATTTGGAAACATGATTTCAGTTACCATATTTTATTTCATTTAACTCAAACATGAGAGCAGGCAAATGTTATTTACCCCCCTGGTCATAGGAAGCAGGGAGAATGTTGATACCGAGATCTGAAACTGAAGAGTTGGGAAATAGATCATTTGAGAATGGTGGCTTCCACAGCATATTTTGGGGAAAAAAATGAAAACAAACAGGTGGTTATTAATTAAAATAAACCTTCTAGATTACTTTCTCCGATAACGATGTCCTGGCCCTCATCAACTTACTTTCAAACTGTTTGCCTAGTTTCACAAATAGAAACTTTTATCTCTAACACCATAAAAATGATGAAATGGAAATAATTATATAGCACTTTACAAATATTATTTCATTTTATTCTCTCAACAACCCTTGGAGGTAGATATTATTACTATCCCCACATTTCAGATAAGGAAACTGAGGAAGAAAGAGATTAAATTATTTCCTCAGGGTCACACAGAAGTATCTGAGGCTAGACTTGAACTCAGGTCTTCCTAATTCCAAATCTGGTGCTCCATACACTGTGCCACCTAGCTACCTAGAGTTACTGGATTTGGAATTAGATCAACCAGGATTTGAATCCCTGCTCTGCTACTTAAAACCTATATAGCTTTGGGCAGGTTGTTAGCCTCTCTGGACCTCAGTTTCCTCCTCATCTGTAAAGTAAGGGGCTTAGACTAGATGAGGTCTGAGGCCTCTTTCAGTTCTAAATGAGTTCTTATGATGCATGGAAGCCCACTAAATGGCAGACTATATAGTCCAGTCAATGCTCAACATTCGCCCTTACAAATTCAAGAATCTGCCTGATTTTATTGGGAACCTCATTTTCACTTTTGCGTTGGCAACCACGATAGGCAAGTTTAATGCACAGCTGGTATCCAACTAGGCACTTGAATGGTCTAGTTCACCCTAGAGTTCCTCATGCATCAGTTGCCTATTTTCATTGTTTGCCTTGAAAACTCAAGTTTTTTTATTGCAATTATGTAGTTCAAGTCCTTTGGGCTCTAAGCCCAAGTGTTCAAAGTCAATGATTCAGTTTAATGAGAAAATAAAAGTATTAGATAAACTTTGTGCCCAAATGTCTGCAGCTGCTCTGGGCCTAATTGACCAGCTGACTAGAGACACAGAGGCTGCCAATCCCATCATCAATCACAGCCTCAAGATTAAACAACTCATCCCTACCATGCTCCCATACTCCAAGACCCTTAATGATCTCAAATAGGCCATGAAGTAGCCATGGCTGATGGATTATTTTAAGCCAGTGCATCCTTCACAATCTCCACCACCAACCACCAGCTATGAAGGATTAAGTGTCAAGGGTGATGCTGAGACCTCTCCAGTCTCAACATCTTCCAATGGAAGTGACTGAAGTCCCTTCAACTTCTTCCTTGGTTTTCAGAGGACAGCCAAGGTAAAGAGATTTACAGCTGTACAGTATATAGCAAAGGTTCTTAAACTGTGGGTTGCAACCCCATATGGGGTCACTTAACAGAATGTGGGAGTTGTGAAAAGTTTGGCAACAGTAAAAGGTTATGTGTACCTATTTTATATACCTATAGACCCAGGGTTATATAAACATTTCTTGGATGAAAGGGGTCACAAGAGGAAAAAGTTTAAGAAGCCCTGGTATATAGTACAACACCCTCGCACTGCCTTCTGACACAGTGGAAGGCAAGATTCGGGTTAAAAAATATTTTAGTTTTAAGAATTTTATTTGCTGGACAATATTTATGATACTATAGATTTCGTGTGTTATGAAAAGTGAATATTGTCTGAAATCAATGTTTTTGGTTTTGCGGGTTTTTTTTAAAAATTGAGATGTTAGCACAAAAGGTCACAGAATTCTAGGGAATTACTACTGAAAAAATGTTTTGCATCTTACCAATTTTATTTTGTATACTCTATTTTATGGGTTATTTCATGGTTACTGTCTTAGGAAAAGTGCAAATTATCAGAATGAAAGTTTTGTTATAAAGAAGTATGTAAAGAAAAGTGTATTTTCAACAATCTCTTATGAAAAATTCCAGTTTTAGGTGGTCATGGGAACCTAACCCCCTATTTCCCATAGGTTTAATGGATCAACATTTGCATTTTTTACTTTTGTGCTCATTTTCTAGGAATGTAATTACCCCCATTAAAGTTGAGGATTGGATATATGTTAAAATTCATATTAGGTAGTTAGTTATTAATAGATCTCTAGCTTGCAGGGTTAAAAGTTGTAAGGGAGGGGCAGTTAGGTGGCACAGTGGATAAAGCACCAGCCTTGGATTCAAGAGGACCAGAGTTCAAATCCGGCCTCACACACTTGACACTTACTAGCTTGTGTGACCCTGGGCAAGTCACTTAACCCCCACTGCCACACACACACACACACAAAAAAAGTTGTAAGGAACCAAAGATCCCTACCTTTTCTCCAACTTTTCCCACTACCACAACAACGCCTGGTTCCTTCCTTCTAAAGAATTTATATTTTCACTCATTCAACAATAGTCTTCATTGGAGAGGTTGGGAAGAAGTAGGAGAGTAACAGATATCCCTATTTCTCTAGTTATACCCTGAGATCTGTTGGGAACTTGACAGGCCACAGCCCAAACACATATCTTTAAATTCCAAAGAATCTAGAGGATGGGGGGTTAGAGAACCAAGAACCTGGTCCTTTGCTCCACTGTGTGACTTCCATTTTGATGGTAGAGGTGAAGATCCAGATAATTCTACATCAGGAAATTCATAACTGCAAACATTACTTCTTATGGAAAATGATGCCAAATAAAAACATTTCCCCCAATAGTGCCACAGTTCCTTTCCATGCAAGTCAAAGGTCTACTTTTTTTTACCCATGATGATAAATCACACAGCTGTAACGATTGGAATAACGCCACCTGCTGGAGACTTACTGTAGAAGAGTTCTGCCCATGGCTGATGTATATTAGTCACTTTTGGGGGGGGGGGAGTCTGCGTGATTTTTCTTTCTTTCTTTTTTTTTTTTTTTAGTGAGGCAATTGGGGTTAAGTGACTTGCCCAGGGTCACACAGCTAGTAAGTATTAAGTGTCTGAGGCCGGATTTAAACTCAGGTCCTCCTGACTCCAGGGCCAGTGCCCTATCCACTGCGTCACCTAGCTGCCCCCACAGCTGATGTATATTAGTGGAGGAATTTCTTTACTGAGAGCTTCCTATAGTTTGAAATCAAAGGCCAAGTCCAAAAAAACCCTCATCTATTAAATTACTTTTCCCAACAAGGATGCCCTTGCCTCTTGTGTAAGGCAGGAAAAAGAAAATTCAAGTGAAGCACACCATTTTGCTAATACTTGATTCCTCTCCACATACTCTTTGATGCAGCTATATTGGCCAGATTGCTATTGCTCACACACACCACTCCATCTACCAACCCCATGCCTTTTGCATTAGCTGTCCCCCCACCTGCCTAGAATGCTCTTTTTTCACTTCTACCTCCTAGCTTTTCTGCCTTTCTATAAGATTCAGCTCAAATCCCACCTGGGAGGCATTTCCCAGTCTCCCTTCTGCTAATGCCTTCCCTGAGGTTACCTTCCACTTACACTGTACATCTCTTGGAAGTATCTCATTCTTTACACAGTCTCTTCCAATTATAATATGAGCTTCTTGAAAGCAGGAACTGCTTCTTGTTTTTCTGTGTATTCCCAATGCTTAGCACACAGTAAGCACTTGATAAATGCTTGTTGGCTAAGGACCATTTTAAAGTAATAAGCCAATGTACCAAATTCAGACTCAGTCCCACTGAATCCTCTATATTGAGTCATGCCTACATGCCTCAAAAGAAGCCATTTGATTTAGATTCAGCATCTGGGCACTTTGGGTCTCAGAATCATCTCAAGAGACACCAATCTACTTTTTGGGTGACTAGGTGGCAGTTAGAGCACCAGACCTAGGATCAGGAATTTGTTGTTATTGTTGTTCAGTCATTTTTAGTTATGTCCAACTCTTTGGGACCCCATTTGGGGTTTCCTTTGCAAAGATACTAGAGTGGTTTGCTAGTTCCCTCTCCAGACCATTTTACCAATGTGGAAACTAAGGCAAACAGTGTTAAGTGACTTATGTAGGGTCACACAGCTAATCAGGACGACCTGAATTCAATCCAACCTGAGATACTTATTAGCTGTGTCACTCTGAGCAAGTCATTCTAACCTGTTTTCCTCAGTTTCCTCATCTGTAAAATGGGGATAATAATAGCACCATAAAGTGAAATGATCATTGTAAAGGGCTTAGCATAGTGCCTAGCATATACTAAGTGCTCTATTATAAAGGTCAGTTATTATTATTATTTCTGTCGTTATTATTTTACTACTTAGGCAAAATCATTAAGGTTGAGAGGAAAATGCAGAAGGCCTAGGCCTAAGCCATCCTGTCTCTAGTCAGGATCTGAATCAATGCCATTTCTTTTTTTTTTTTTTTTAAAGTGAGGCAATTGGGTTAAGTGACTTGCCCAGGGTCACACAGCTAGTAAGTGTTAAGTGTCTGAAGCCGGATTTGAACTCAGGTCCTCCTGACTCCAGGGCTGGTGCTCTATCCACTGTGCCATCTAGCTGCCCCGCTGCCATTTCTAAAAGATTACAGATATACAATGCCTAAGGCACACAGTGCCCCATTTATACAAAAGCAAGACTGGTTAGAGAATTGTGAAAAACATTTTAGATGAGTGCTTTCTCACCAAACTAGGCAAATGTGAATCTTTAGGATACTTACAGCAACACTGGAGAAGGCAACACCAACCATAAATAAAAATAATCTGGGCTGCTTGATTAATATATCACATGGAGATAAAGTCACCCAAACAGTCAGGAGGAAAAACAAGAGGGCAGGAGACACCAAAGGCAGCAAAGCTTCATATAAAGAATCCTTCTTCAGTGTTTTCATCTGGTATGCCCTACAACATGGAAAAATAAAAATGCTGCTTTCAACATTAGAACATGGAATTAGAGAACTAGACTGAGGTTGAGGAGACCTGAATTCTGGGCTCTGTTAGTAAAATGACCTTGTGACCCCTGATAAGTCATTTAAATTCTATGAGCTGCATCTGGAAAACAAGGATCAATCTAATATTCTGTTTAATAGGGAAGTTTTATATATGTCACATATGGATTGTCAAATGTAAGCAATTAGAGCAAAATAACACAGAAAAATATATAATCATAGAACTCCGAGCTGGAAGAGACTTAGAGAATACTTAGTTCAATATGCTGTTTCACAAATAAGGAAACCGAGGCTCAGAGAAGTTGACTTTCCCAAAGTGTTACCAATTAACTACCTGTGTGATATCAGTTCTTTATGTCTAAGTCATGTACCTATTTTGAGCTTATCTTGGTATACAATGTGAGATACTGTTCTATACCTAGTTTCTGCTAGAATGCTTTCCTGTTTTACAACAGTTGTTGGTCCAATAGTGAGGGTTCTTATACCAGTAGCTGGGATCTTTGGATATATCAAAATGTACTTTCTTGCTTCTCCATATTATATACCTAATGTGCTTCATTGATAACCTTTTTATAAAATTTTTTAACCAGTATCAAAGTCTTTTGATGATTATTGCTTTATAGTATAATATGAGATCTAGTAGTGCTAGACCCCCTTCCAACTGTTTTTTTTTTCATTATTTTCCTTGAGGTTCTTGACTTTTTTTTTTTTACTCAAGACAAATTGTGTTATTTTTTTAATTCAATAAAATAATCCTCTGGTATTTTGATTATTATGGCACTGAATAAGTAAATTAATTTAAGTAGTATTATCATTTTTATTATATTTGCTCAGCCATGAGCAATTAATATTTCTCTAATTATTTTGATCTGTCTTTATTTGTGCAGAGTGTTTTATAGAATATTCAGATAGTTACTATGCATTTAGGCAGGTAGACTTCCAAGTATTTGATACTTTCTGAAGTTATTATAATGGAATTTCTCTTTCTATCTCTTCCCGCTTGATTTTGTTGGCAATATAGAGAAATGCTGGTGATTTCTGTGTTTTTATTTTATATCCCACAAGTCTACTGAAATTGTTAACTGTTTCAATTAGTTTTTTAGTTGATTCTCTTGGGTTCTCTAAACCATTATATCATCTGCAAAAAAAAAAAAAACTGGTAATTTTGTCTATTTGCCTATGCTTATTTCTTCTATTTGTCTTTCTTGTCTTATTGCTACAGCTAGCATTTTAAGCACTATTTTGAATAATAATAGTAATAATGGGTATCCTTGCTTTATTCCTGATTTTATTGGAAGCACTGCTTGTTTATCCCCATTATTACAGAGACAGATAATACTCAATCTTGGTTTTAGATAGATTTACTTTATCGTGTTAAGGAAAGGTTCATCTATTCCTATGTTTTCTAGCATTTTTTATTTTATTTTATTTTTATTTTTTTGGTGGGCAATGAGAGTTAAGTGACTTGCCCAGGGTCACACAGCTAGAAAGTGTCACTGGTCTGAGGCTGGATTTGAACTCAGGTCCTCCTGAATCCAGGGCCGGTGCTTTATCCACTGTGCCATCTAGCTGCCCCCTCTAGCATTTTTTAAAGGAATGGGTGCTGTATCTTGTCAAAAGAATCTTTCTACATTCTTTTTTATATGCTCATTCTTCCAGTCTATTTCCTGACTTCAGACTTTATGTTAGAAGCAGGCCCTGTAAACTTCTGGAGGGAATGTCTGGGCTTAGCCTGCAACATCTTGGGTGCTCTTGTGGCTTTTCTTAGGGTATTGAATGCTGTATTATCCCAGGATTTCAGAGACAGCACAGGCCGAAGGTTCGAAAGCTTTCATTGTTCCCAAAGTAGTCTGATCCAGGCCAACATTGATCACAGTCCTCCTCACCTGAGTTCTACAAGTTCCTAGTCTGGGTTGGGGTCTAAGCAATACATCTATAGACCTGCCTCTGGTGCAGTTCTAGTGGACCATAAGCTCCTCAAATGCAGGCTGTGTTTTGCCTTTCTCTGTACCTCTGGTGCTTAGCACAGTGTGTGGCACATAGTAGGCACTTAATAAATTGCTTTTTACTTGTGGACTGCCGATGGACCCAGCTAACATCATACAATGGGAAAGCTCTGATGGTTCAGAGTGACCTAATTATAGGCTTTTTTTTTTTTTTTGGTCTGAGATTCCTTCCCTGATTATGCCCCTGCAGGCTTCAGACTTGGCTGGGGGATAAAACTGAGACCTTGCTCTGCTTTGGGGGCTAGAATCACATAGTGGCTACTTGCTTCTGAACTTACTTCTTGCCCAGTACCCAACCTAAGGCCTGGGACTTCTACTTATTTAGTGAATGTCAACCTTAGGCACAGTTTGTCCTAGATATGTGACCCAGAACTGCATAGTAAGCAACAGAACTAATAGTTGGTCCCTGTTCTTTCATCCTGCATGAGGTTGGGCCCTTTTGTATTAATCTGAAAACTCTTCCTGCAGTGGTCCACGTTTTAGGTCCTCTTTTACTAGCTGCACATGAATGATCTGTGCAGAATTTTCCTGGCTAGCCCTGTCTCTAGTTTCCATACATCTGTCTGTCTCTGCTATGCCACTCTAGGCTGGAAAGATGACCCACTATGATTTTTTTCTTGGAATTCCAAAACAGGACTCATTCTTATGCATTTTCTAGGTCTTTGTAAGGAGTTGTGGTAGTGAGCTAGACCACACTTTTTCTAGCTACTCCTCAAACTTGGCTCTGCCTCCTCAATGTGTCTTTGTGTACAACTCCCCACAAAAAAAAAAAATGTGCTCATATATATTAGCTTTTATTACTTTAAAGTCCCAAATCATATTTGACCTAAAACAGTATTACCAAGCTTGAGAGTACCCATTTTATTCATCTGAGTAACTTTTGTACTGGAGCAGCTAGGTGGTGCAGTGGATAGAGCAGGCAGCCTAGAGACAGGAAGAACTGAGTTCAAATCCAGCCTCAAACACTTGCTAACTGTGTGACCTCTTTGCCTCAGTTTCCTCATCTGTACAATGAGCCAGTAAGGGAAATAGCAAACCACTCCAGTATCTTTGCCAAGAAAACTCCAAATGGGATCATGAAGAGTGGGACACAACTGAAACATAATAACCTTTCTAAACTTTTGTACTGCTTCCAAAGCTCAAATCCATAAATTTCAAAGAGCCCTAAAGGTAATTCCACAATTTTTTTAAGTAAATGGCCACATTCCTGGAAATGTGTCTAACTTCTGAAAGTGTCTATGCTGAAGGGAACAACAGTCGATTTAGATACCTAAGTGCTGATCTACTTGTTGAAAAAAAATGAGGGGGCAGCTAGGTGGCACAGTAGATAGAGCACTGGCCCTGGAGTGAGGAGTACCTGAGTTCAAATCCGGCCTCAAACACTTAACACACACTTACTAGCTGTGTTACCCTGGGCAAGTCACTTAACTCCAACTGCCTCACTAAAAAAAAAAAAATGAGCTTCAAGTCATCCTTCTCATTTCTCAATTCCTCAGAACTAGTATTTCTTGAGAATATGAAACTTCTCTGCAGTCTCATGAGATGCGCATTTCAAGCATCTAGGATAAATTTCTATTTTGTCTGAATTTTGTTGTTGTTCTATTTTGTTTGAATTTTAAGCCACTCCATATGTATTGAAATATAGGGATTCAACAACAAAAATAAAAGCATGGAAACCCCCCCACACACACGCACACACACAAAATAAGCTGTTAAGTTTGTACTATGTTATCATGGAGAAATAAGTAGAATATTTTGAATCACCAGATAAAATAGTGCTATTCATTAATGATTTTAACATTCATTTTTATAAATATTTGCATAGATACACTAAAAATGAGGAATAAGTTTGATTGTATCTGGCTATGTCTGAAATATAAAGAGCAAATATGAAAATAATAAGTGACATTATATAGCGATTTGTTTGCAAAGTCCATTACAAACACTGTCTTCAGAGATGCTCATAAGAGTCTTGTAAGAGAGATATTATAGCTATTACTATGTCCCCATTTTAATAAATGAGGAAATTGGGACTCAGAGGTTAAGTGCCTTGTCCATTATCATATGTGTGACTAATAAAGAGGTGGGATTCAAACCCAGGTCCCTCCCAACTCCAAATATCACAGTGCTCTCACACCACATGGTTTCTTATGATGACCCACCCACCCCAAATGCAAAAAGAAGACCTCATGTCAAAGAATTAAACATTTTGACACCAGGAGAACATCCATGAATAAACGTCCAAATCTACTACAATGAATGTCCGAATCTATTACACAGAAGACCGGCATTCAATTCAATAAATATTTGCTGAACACCCAAGCTCCATGAGTAATGTTTAGGATATTGATCAGAACATAAGCTGTCATTTTTATCTGAGCACCTACTATTTTTTCACTTGAAAAGCACACTTACGTGTAGATGTTGTAGATCGTCTGTGGGAGAGAAAGGAAAACGCTGCAAGCTGGAAAACAGACAGAAGATTTATGAATGGTCATTTATTATGAAGCTCCCATAAGAACAAGCCTGTATTGCAGTGATAATAATGGAAGTACTCTACTATCTGACAAGGAAATTCAAAGATGGCTTCCATTGCCGGCTTCCTGAATAACTGAAGTAAAGCAGCATTGGAAATGATGCCAGGTAGCAAATGTTTTGAGTGCAATGGTTTTTAAATTAGTTGCCCATTTTTCCTTGCAATGAACACACATGTCAAGAGTTGAAATTTCCTCCCCACCCCAAAAACAAGGATAGATTGCTGTCAAAATTTTGCATTCACCCAAGTTTACCCAAGGGTGATTCTGAATTTCAAATACTAACAATAACAACAACAATAATAAAGAGCTAACATTTCTACAAGGTGCTTTAAAAGTGTTCACTCATTTGGTCCTTACAACAACCTTGTGAGGTAGGTAGGTCTCTTATTGAGGATCATGACATGCCAGGTGACACAGCTAGTAAATATTTGAGGAAGGATTTGAACTTAAGTCTTCCTGATTCGAGTCCAGAACTCTATCTGCCTTGCCACGTAGCTCCCTCTATGAATGATGGCCAAACTCTTGTAAACAACAAACACCTGTATCAGATGACTGCCAAACAATGGATAAGATCTGAAAAATTTTCTTAAAATAGCTGACATTTAAAAAAAAATAGCTGACATTTTGAAATTCATGTTAATCCAGAACTTTGAGGTAGGTCTACTTCAATAGACCTGAGATCTCATCCATGTGACATCTCTCCATCCTGACCTACTCCCAGCTTCTCACTGGGTTCTTCTTGTTCATTTACCCCACTGATGCTCCACAGCAGATTCTGTCCAATAGGCCAAAGAGCTTCCTTGAGATCTTTTAACATTCCATGGCTTTCTGTTATCCTTCACTCTTAGTATACCACCACCTCCAATTCAGATCATACATCCTCAATGATGTGTTACTTGCATGTAGGTCATCATTGGAAGGGCAGCTAGATGGCACAGTGGTAGAGTACCAGTCCTGGAGTCAGGAGGACCTGAGTTCAAATTTGACTTCAGACACTTATTAGCTGTGTGACCTGAACAAGTAACTTAACCCTGTTTGCCTCAGGTTCCTCATCTATAAAATGAGCTGGAGAAGGAAATGGCAAACCACTCCCGTATCTTTGCCAAGAAAACCCTAAATAGGATCACAGAGAATTGAACATGACTAAAACAACTCCACAACAACAACAAAATCATTAGAAATAACACTGCAACCTTCTTGTGCCACTGACCTAAGGGTCAGCCATGATTTTGATAATTCAGGAACTGTGTGTGGTGTTTCAAGATTCACAGACATATAGCATCACCCAGGGAACATTTGTATTTATTTTTAAAATAAGAAAAAAAAGAAAAGATAGGTTTTTGTGCCAGGAAGCAGCTTGGGAGCATTAAAAGTACTGCATAATTTCCCAACTGTAATCGCCTACTCTCTTCCTCTTATTTAATTCTGGGCTCAACTCACTGTCCATCTGCCTATGCATTGATGGACTAATTAGATGGACTTGCCTTCCAAGGACACATTACAGAATGGCCAATCAACATTTTTCATACATTTAGCTTTCCCTGGATGGACTATTAGGCCTTAGCTCTTTTGAGTAATTAGGGATCCTATTGAACAAGCCCTGTGCCATTTGGGCTTAGATGGAATTAGCAAAGTATCATTTACAAACAGGTGACATTGGTGATAAAAGTATCATCCCTATTTTGCACAGGAGGATTGGAAGTTCAGAGTAATAAAGTGGTCACTGAATAGGATCAACAATTCAGAAACTAGTCCATTATTCTGTGATCAGGACAGTACAAATTCAATTCAATTCAATTTTAAAAGACTGATATTAGCCTGATTTTCAGCATCAAGAGAAGAAAACAAAAAAGTCAAACCAAGTATATCATAGAATTGTTTAGTTCCAGCCTCTAATTTTACAAATGAGGAAACTGAGTCAAAATGGTCCCGTATCATACAATGAATTAGTTTGAACCTGAATGTTTTGATAGAACTCTATAATTCTTTGCACTACGCCACATGGCTTTAAATTTCTCTAAAAATAATGACCAAATTTATGTTTCATATCTTTCCAGATGAGAAATGGAGTGCATTATTAATCAAGGGGTTAATGTTTTAGCCCTGTAAAGTTGGAGCATGAACTGATAATCGTTTCCTCTATTGGTTCTACAATGGCAAATGATGGAAAAGCACTTATGTGCAAATTCAACTGAGTTATACATTTATGTCATGGCAGCCTTTTCCCTATTAAATGAATTTGCATTAGACCTAAAAAGTCCAGATTGCTTTGTCTGTGTTGACATTTTGTTCCAAATCTTCCTGACAGAACTTTGCCCTTAGGAACTGGATGTGATTAGGTGTGATACAAATTCAGTTCTTCCCTGTTCTACTGACCTATCCAGCAAATATGTGTTAGGAAGATGAAGTGATGGAAATTAGAGATTTCCTGAAATAATAAAGTGATCTACATACGTTAGAGGATGACCTATTTTAATCTCCTTGATGTGAAACTTTATCATTTAGGAGGACTTAGTGGAGAGGAAAAAAATGGAAAACAAGTATCATGAACTTGGAATGAATTGTACTAGAAGAAGCAGTTGGACCCCCATCCCCTGATGACTCTCTCTACTACAGGTCACCCAAGGGAATGATTCACATAGTCCATACTCAGGCAGGACAATGTTCTCATTTTTGACAAGGATTTCTTTGTAAACATTCTTACTTTATCCATCTTTCCCTCTCCTTTCCTGAAATGGAAAAACTCTCCCTAAAATAATGAAGCAGCCGAAAGGATTTGTAATCCAAAGAGGGAGCCTAAATATTCTCTTTTCTACTTGTATACATTCTCAAAATTACCGCTTGCTAGATTTTCTGAGTTTAATGAGCATTGCAGCTAAGCTATGTTTTCTATTAAAAAGAGGGGGAATTGAGACAGAAGTTCAATAAAATCTCAAGTAAAATATAGCCATTCTAACATCTGCATTAGATTAGAGGAGACACAAGACAAAACACTGACTCTTGAGGTTAAATCTAAATTTCCTGCTGCAGTTCTGAAGAGATTGAGAGTTTAGATCAAAAAGCCAACAAAGAAAAGCATGAAACATCTCAGAGTAGAATTCAAAAGTTATTAAATGGCAACAGTTGGTTATTTCTTTGAAGCATCAGTTTAGTTAGCAATTACCCACTGACCACAAACAACAATCAGTAGAAACTCTGCAATGTGTAAAATTCTTATTCCAACATGGTAGAGTCATACCTAAGGATCTGTGATTTTAAACCCCTGAGCGCCTTCTTTGAATCTGTAAATTTCATAAGGATAGTTAGGGTGGCTCCATGTATAGGGCACTGGACCTGGAGTCAGGAATACCTGAGTTCAAATCCAGATTTAAACACTTATTAGCTGTGTAACTCTGGGCCTCAGTAAAATGGGGATAATTACAGCCCCTACTTAGCAGGGTTGTTGTGAAGATAAAATGAGATAGTGTTTGTAAAACATTTTGCAAACCTTAAAGTAGTACATAAATTCTAGCTATTAATTACTATCAATGTAGGAACTTGATAAGTTTTCTACAGCTCTCCCCTAACATACTTATACCATCCTTGTGTTTCTCTCCTATATTTTCCTAGGATCTTTTCAGTCTCCACCTGGAGCTCACTGATTAAATATCATTGAAGGACTTCTCCTCCTACTGCCCAAGGGGAGAGAGAGACACAGAGACAGTGACAGAGAGAAACGAAGGGGTGAGGGGAGATCTCTTCCTCTCCTTCCAGATAAACTGCTTTGCTCCAGTGATACTTGAGTTTTCTGAGAATATTAAAAAAATTTTTTTTAAAAACAGCAAAAGGAAAAAACAACTTTAGAAACACAAGAAAATTAAAAATTAACCAAAAGAGAAAAGGAAATAAACCAAAAATAAAGCCATTGTTTTCCAAACAACAAGAAGCAATAACTAGAAAAGATAACAATACAAAATGATGTGAGCCTTACTGTTATAGGTACCTATGTTCTCTCCCTGCATTCTTCATATATTTGGCACCAGCAGGAGAAAGAAGTGCAGAACCTCAAGCAGAGCTTCAGGGTCTCTCAGTGGACCTCTTGCAGAATTTTAATCTAGTTTCATTGATGCCTTTCCTTTCTACATCACGTTCATTTCCAAATTTTAGATTGGTCCTACTCCTCTGATCGCTTCATTCCACATTGTTCGAATATGTGTGCACTCTTGGCACGACCGAAATGAGCATGTTATGTGTGTATATCGTGTATCTCCAATTAAAATCTAAGTTCCTCAAGGATTGGAACCATGGCTTTTACCTCTAGTCTATTTATTTCTCTTGAGCATCTAAGATAGCTTCAATGTAAATTTTCTTGACTGATGCTCTGAAAACCATTTTAAGGTCTTCAATTGATCATCTTGTCCATATAGATATTTCTTTCTAGAGGTTATATAACCAATGAGGGAATGTCTTTTGTCTTTCTTTTTATCCCCAGTGCTTAGCATAATGGGAATAATTAATAAATGCTCATTAACTTGACTTAACGAAAGGGTGACCAAATGCAGAGAAATCATGGCTAGGGGGATTCGCCCTTGGTACTTGCTGTTGCTAAGGAGATGGATCTTGGGGAGGAACCAAGAGGAAGGCTATCAGAACATTCTACTGCATCCAATTCAGTGCTTTAAAAATTCAATGAGGGGCAGCTAGGTGGCATAGTGGATAAAGCACCAGCCCTGGATTCTGGAGGACAAGTTCAAATCCGGCCTCAGACACTTGATGCTTACTAGCTGTGTGACCCTGGGCAAGTCACTTAACCCTCTTTGCCCCACCCCCAAAAAATATTCAATGAGCATCTTCTAGTGAAAAACCCATTCTTCCTATGTTAAAGACCTAGGGAACTATCTCAAAAATGTTCTAGATCTCAAGGAGTATTCTGGAAATCGAAGTTCTAGATACAAAAGGCTTTCAGTATTCCTTCCTGTTAAGAGATAGACAAGGGGGCAGCTAGGTGGTGCAGTGGATAAAGCACCGGTCCTGGATTCAGGAGAACCTGAGTTCAAATCTGGCCTCAGACACTTGACACTTACTAGCTGTGTGACCCTGAGCAAGTCACTTAAACCTCACTGCCCTGCGAAAATTAAAAGAGAGAATGAGAGAGAACATCATATACTGTGGTGGAAACAGTGGTTGACTTGAAATCAGGAGACCTGGGTTCTAATCTTGCTTCTGACACATTAGCTGTGTGATCCTGGGCAAATCACTACTCTCTCTGAATCTCAGTTTCCTATTCTGTTATTGTACTATAATATGACTACCTATATCCCAATGTTATTGGAAGGAAAGTGCTTTGTAAACTTTCAAGTGTTTTAGCAGTGTAAATTATTATCCTTTTGGCAGTCATTTTACTGCTAAAATGAGATCATGATTGTACATTAAAAGAACTATGTAGCTAAGAGCACTTAGAGCTGAAGTCTGGCACATAAAGCCCTCTGCTGAAAACTTGCGAAGAGCTATGAACAAGGATGAAGAGCTTTTCCTTTGAGCAAACAGGCTCATTCACATAGTATCAGCTGCTAACAAGTGTTCAGAAAAGGGACTTTACCTACCACTATCAAATACAATAGCCCGCCAGTCAGAAATTCTGGAAATGAAAAAAAGAGCTTATTTTTTTCCCTCAAAACCAGAGGGAAGATATTAATACATGGGAGGTATCTTGGTAAAGAGGAAAGGACACTGGATTTGGAGGCAAAGGACCTGGGCTAAATTATTGGCTCTGCTACTTACTAGCTGTGTGACTCTGAGCAAGACACTTAGTCACTCTGGGTCCCCAGTATCCTCATCCATAAAATGACAGTATTGGACTAGATGACCTCTAAGATCTCTTTCAGTTTTAAATATATGGTCCTCTGAGTAAATGTGGCAAGTATGCCATTCCAAGGGTAAGTTAATACACAGAAATAGAAATGCTAGGATCTATAGTATTCTGCATTATGAATTGATGACATTAATAATTTGTTGTTGTTGTTTAGTTGTCAGTTCTGTCTGACTCTTCATGACCCCATTTAGGGTTTTCTTGGCAAAGATACTAGAGTGGGGGCAGCTAGGTGGCGCAGTGGGTAGAGCACCGGCCCTGGATTCAGGAGGACCTGAGTTCAAATCTGGCCTTAGACACTTGACACTTACTAGCTGTGTGACTGTGGGCAAGTCACTTAACCCCAATTGCCTCACCAAAAAAAAATATATATTTTAGAGTGGTTTGCCATTTTCTTTTCCAGATCATTTTATAGATGAGGAAACAGGCAAACAGGGTTAAGTGACTTGCTCAGGGTCACAAAGCTATCAAGTGTCTGAGCCGAAATTCAAACTCAGGACCAGAACTTTACCAACCACACTACCTAGCTGCTCCCAACTGGATGAATTTGACATATCAAAAACAATGGGGAAGGTCACTCTAATTGTATGGTAACTTTGCTCTAAATAATGGAGATTTGGGGTAACTTCCAGATTAGCTGCTCAAACAGTCCATGTTTTGATGACTGATACAACGATCCTCTGAATTTTAGCAGTTTGGCCTCAAGCATGTACTAAAGGAGAAGGGATAGTGGTTATATAGTATTGGCAATCACAATAGGAAAATGTAGTCCAAAACCCTCCACACTCAGAATAGTACCACCTGACCAACATAGAGGAAAGAGTTCGGTGACTTCTGAATACAAAAGCTTTGTCAATCTTTTGTCCATTGCTAAGAAGGTGACTTCTCATTTTTGCCTTGTGCTGAATGTCAAGAACTCATTTTTTTTTTCATTACTGCTTTGTGAATAGTCAAGAGAGTGAATAACTAACATTTAAATATTATCTGTCAGTGACAGGATTTTTTCCAGTACTTGAACAATCACAATTAAGGAAAAAAAACACAAATAATTCAGCAATACTACAAATGAAAATGTATCATAAGGAACAAAAATACAATCACTCTGAAAACTAAGCCACCCTTCAACATCATTATGGGAAGAGAAGATTCCTCTAATGACACAAGGCTAAAGAAATATTAAGATTTGGGGGCAGCTGGGTGGCACAGTAGATAAAACACTGGCCCTGGATTCAGGAGTACCTGAGTTCAAATACGGCCTCAGACACTTAACACTTACTAGC
The DNA here is from genome assembly GCF_019393635.1 of Dromiciops gliroides. Taxonomy (NCBI): domain Eukaryota; kingdom Metazoa; phylum Chordata; class Mammalia; order Microbiotheria; family Microbiotheriidae; genus Dromiciops; species Dromiciops gliroides. The sequence continues at coordinate 253,629,198 of NC_057861.1, forward strand.
TGTGTGGCCCTTGGCAAGTCACTTAACCCCAATTGCCTCACTAAAAAAAAAAAAAAAAAAAAAAAAAAAAGATTTGGGGGCAGCTAGGTGGCGCAGTGGATAAAACACAGGCCCTGGATTCAGGAGTACCTGAGTTGAAATACGGCCTTGGACACTTGACACTTACTAGCTATGTGACCCTGGGCAAGTCACTTAACCCCCATTGCCCCGCAAAAGATTCAAGAGGAAGAATGTCAAGGTTAGGCAATGTTGTGTTGCATATCCAAGACTGCAGGGGCATCCTATTTTTCCAAGTAATCATATGGTATTTTAAATTGACTTACTTAAATGGAAATAACCCCTGCTGAGAGAAGGATGTATAGACTTTACAAAAAAAGAATGTTGATTTTACTGATGAAAGAGTTGACTACAAGGAATTCATATTCTACCAAATGTGGAGTATCTCAGCATCCAATCTATATAATTTAGGTTAAAGCCCTTTTCTAATATCTTCTGCATTTGGATAGAATTTACCAAGTAATTGATACAACTTCCAGGATGGAACACAGTCCTACTGCTCATAGTAACTGTAGTCAAATGGTACGGTTTGATGGTAAATGTAATGGAGAGTACTTCTTAATTCAATTTTTAAAAATTCAGTAACAATTTCTCACTATGACCAAGCACAGTCATAACTAGTATTTCCTCCCCCAACCTGTTCTTAAGAGGTTGATTTTTTTAAACGGAAGAGTAAGATTTGACATTTTTCCCTAGTGAATTACCTTTTGTTAGATTTAAACTCAATGCTGCAGCTTCACAAGATCTTTTTTCAATTCTATTATTCAGTGTGTTAGCTGTCCCTCCTAGAATTGAATCACCTGCAGATTTTATTAAAATGTAATCTGTGGGGGCAGCTAGGCGGCGCAGTGGATAGAGCACCAGCCCTGGATTCAGGAGAACCTGAGTTCAAATCCAGCCTCAGACACCTAGCTGTGTGACCCTGGGCAAGTCACTTAGCTCCAATTGCCTCACTAAAAAAAAAAAAGTAATCTGTGCCTTTATTCATCTCATTATGAAATGTTCAATAGAACAGATTACAGGAGAAGAAATGATCAGATGGTTTTAAAAAGATTTGAAGGTATTAGTGGACTACAAGTTCAATAACAATAGCAATGGGATACAGAAGGCAAAAAAGCTAATGGTATCTAGGGCTACATTAGGAGAGTGATAGCTTCTAGAAGAAGAGGATTGGTGTAGTGTATAGGGAACTGGCCTTGGAGTCAGGAAGACCCAGAATCGAGTCTTGCTTTTGACACCATAATGATTGTATGACTGTGGGCAAGTAAGTTAGTCTATTCTTCCCTAATTGATTTGCTCTCACTCTCCCACTCTCCACAGTGGCTGTTCCAAATTATCCTGTCTTTCCTCAAGGATCCCTGGCTTGCCTTTCCTTCATGATCTCAGCAAAGAGTCTTGCATCATACTATATGAAAAATAACTGCATTAATTTGCCAAGATCTCTGATCTCACTCAGTAGTCTTAGCTCACCACATCCTCCTTGATTCTGCTCTCAGATGAAAATATCATCCTTCTTCTTGTCAAGACCAACCCCTCTACATGCAACTTTGATCCCATCCTCTCCGGTCTTCTCAGCAGATTGACCCTACTATTACCCCCACTCTCTATTACCTACAATCTCTTCCTAACTACTGGCTCCTTCCCAGTTGCCTACAAACACACACATGTCTTCCCCCATCCTTAAAACCCTTCATTCAATCATATTGTTCTCTATATGTAGAATATCCTTTTTTTTCTTCTCCACCTGTTGAATTCCTATCTGCATCCTAAGGACCACCAGGCTTTCCCATCTGTCCTGCAACTGAACATTCCTATATGTTGTGTGTTTCTATTAGAAAGTTAACCCCTTGAAAGCAGGGGCTGTCTTGCTTTTCAATTTGTATCTCCAACACTTTACACATAGTAAATGCTTTTTCATTTATTCATTTATCCCATAAAAACCCAACTCAAATAACTCATATTCCATGAAGCCTTCCCTGGTTTCTCCTCTCAGAAACGATTTCAATACTACTCCAGACATCACCCCAAACTTTGTTTTATATTGCTCTAATGTTCTCATCATGCAATACTATTTGTTACTGTGATCGATGTGTGTGTCCTATACCTCTATTAGATTGTAAGTTTCCTAAAGAAAGGGACCATGTCTCCTTTAAACTTTGCATATGTCTCCAGACTTTGCCATTATGCCTCAACTGCTCTCTCTCCCTCTCTGCCATCTCTTGCAGCCTCCTTCTTTCATTGGTGAGTTCCTCTCACTATTTTCATTTTGAGGAAGGGCCCAAACCAGCCACCCTTCATTTTCATGCTTCTTCATGTGTGCCTTTACCCTACTGCTTCAAAGCTCTACTTTTTGCATAAACTTCCCCCCATTAGAATGTAAGCACCTTGAGGACAGGGATTGTTGTTATTTTTGTCCCCAGTGTTTAGCATAATGCTCTGCACATAATAAATGCTTATTAAATTCTTAATCAATGCCTATTGACTCGACCTGACTTAACTAAAACCCCCAGTGCTCTTTAACCAATAGATGCTTAATTGATAGAATTTGTTGAATTAATGAGTGTTTCTAGCTATTTTAGGAAACATGATTCAACCAGCTCTTTTATTCACCTCCCAAGGCAAAACAGTATGTATACCTTCATTCCATTTAGTTACAACTTCTTTCTCTCTTTTTGCTTCATCTCTAGCAACTTAATTAAATGTCAGTATGACTCCAGTTCTCATAACAGGGTTTCTATTCCTTAGTCCTTGAGTAACTGCACAAGGTGAGAATATCAACATTTAATTTATAAACTAAAAATTGTGTCATTCTTGGTACCCTCTGTTCCTTGTCCCTGAAGAAGCAGAAAGGACAAATTCAGGACTGAGAACTAACATATTTTTGGCTATTTCATGGAATGTCATTAACAATAACAACAACAACAAATCATCACTCAAGGATGTCTGTTAGAGAAAATTTCAAGAAACTAGAATTACCTCCATTCCACAATGAGTAAATTCTACACTAAGACCTAAGTTGACTGTGCTCAGCAAACTTTTTATTACTTTTAGAAAGATGTGGGTTTGACTTTATCTCCTCCAAACCCTTCTGTTCAACTTCTTTTTTTCCTTCTCTTTTGTCCAAATTCTTAATGAGCTAGCTAAAAAATACCTACTAAGGGACACTAAAATGTCCAAATGTCAATCCCTTAGTGTAAGAGGAGAAATCCTAGATAATCAACACCCTAGATAATCATCTCAGAAATAAATGAAGCCCACTGGGGACCATATTTATTTGTCTATTAACAAATTCAATTGTCTTTTCTCTACGCAAATAGGACAATTAGCCCACTCCCCAAATGCTGAGAAATATGTAGAATGATTTGAAACCATTAAAATGATTAGCTCTGACTTCAGATGGGTAGGATAACTAAAAAGTGGTACAAATGAGAATTGGTTCTATTATCTTTCTTTGCCTTCCTAAGTCATAAAAACCAAGTTTCCAAAGCCAAAATATCTTCATTATGTAACTTTTTTAAAAATGCATTTATTGTGTTTATGCAAATGCAGGCAACCTCAGAAGGAATTAGTTTTCTATTACTTTTTTCCATTTGGTCAAGGCCCAGATGCTATTGATGGAATGAGGTGACCTAGGGTCTGGTTCTGACATTGATATTGATTATCTGTGTGAACTTAAGCAAATCACTTAGACTCCCTGAATATTCCTCATCTGTAAAATGTTAGAACTACACCATACATACACACACACACACAATATCTACGGTTCTCATACAGCTTTATGATTCTATGTGAGGATATGTGCACAGAGCAAAGAACTCTAGGAAGTAGACCAAGTCAAAATCCCACAACTAAATCAATTCATCTATCAATCAACAATATGCCAGACAGTATGGTGTAGGTGACCAGAGCACTACTCTTGGAGCTTCAATTCCTAGCTACTAGTTGCAACATATCCTAGCTGTGTGACCACAGGCACGACATTTACGTTCTTGTTGCCATAGGTACTTAAGAGTCTCTAAGACTAAAAGTTGTAGAGAAGGTGCCAAATCGGCTTGGGCAGAATGAGATTCCTCATCAAGGACATTACATTTACGAATGTTTACCAGGTCTAAACCCTATGCCAGGTATCATGCTAAGTGCTGAGGATATTAAAACAAATGTGAGACAGCCCCCGACCTCAAGAAGCTTACATTTTACTGGGGAATTTAACATGTTCACATGTGATTAAATAAAGGATACAAACAAACAAAATGCTGAGATGGATGTGGGAGAGACACTAAGAACTGGAGGAATCAGAGAAGACCTCTTGAACAAAAGCATTTGAGCTAAGCCAATGAAGGGTGTAACAGGCTTAAAGGTAAGGCAGAAGAGCATTTTAGGCATTATACACCTCTAGAGGCAAGGTAACTAATCTTTTGTTGATGGAAGCCTATACTTCTCATGTTAAAGCTTCACACTAGAGTCATACTCTTTGCCAGGCTCTTCCTAGGCTCTCTGATTTTGTGATATCCTAATTGGCTGTTCTTTCTCTATACACATTTGATCACATTTCCCTTGTCAGACTTGAAAACAAAAAAGCTCCAGTTTACTCAATAAATGCTGCTAGATGTCCAGGCTAAAAAGGAAACACTATTTTAGTGTTTAGTGCTTAGGAAAAGTCACTAAGAAAATGTCTGGATCATCACAGTGTCAGGAAAAGCAGCTTTTTTCATATTTCATATTTCATATTTATATTAGCTTGTAACTGGAATAAAATGTCACTCTTGTAAAATATTTAATGAGACACTACTTGGTGCCCCAAAACCTCAAATTCTTGTCAATGTTAAACAATTTAACCTGAAATTAAGTTTCTTTCTGTGTTTATTTTTTTCAAGGTTCAGGATAAAGCAAATCATTTATGAAATGGAGATTTAGGGCTGCCCTTGGAATGAAAAAGTAATGTTCTGTTAGTTGGCACTTAGAATCTTTTATAAGGTTCCAGAAACAACCACCTAAAACATGCACCTTCTTTTCAACTACTTGAGCTATCCAACAGATGAAAGAGGCCACTCAGAATTTAGGCATAGCAGCTACTGAAAAAATAGAAAATAGAAAGAAGCTGTCTATACCAGGCACAACAATATAATAAGAAATATTTAAACATTAACAGTAGTAACAGTAATGTAAAGTATGCTAATATTTTAATTTAATATAACCTTTCACTTCCAAAGACCTTGGAAATATTTAATAATATCGGGCCATGAAAATTCCAAAGCTACTCCCTTGATGGAAGCCAGTAAGTTTGGAAAGCATGTTAATTTTTCCGGCCATTAAATAGTATCCTAGGATACAGCTTAGCTTATTAAAACTAGCCTCTCAAGGTGGAATTGAAAAAGGAAGAGAGGAAAAAAATGTTATGGGAGAAAAAAGGAGTCTGATTGAATAAAACAGAGTGGGTGGAAGAGGGAAATAGTGAGTAAGGCTTGGAATAAACACAGATCACATTTATATAGTACTTTAGAGTTAAAATAGGTCACCATGACCAAAGAGTTCATTACTTCAATAGCCAACCTTTGGGTGATGGCCTCTTGCTATTAAACTAGACTAAACTTCAGACAGTAGACAAAATCTGTCACTGAAATGGTACTTTCTCAGCCTGCTAGTGCCTCCCCTTTGAGATTATTATCTTCCATCTCTGAATATATTTTGTTTTATCTATTAATTACCATGTTGTCTCCCTCATTATAATGTAAGTTCCTTGACCACAAGGATTGTTTTTGCCTTCCCATTACTTAGCACAGTACCTGACGCATAGTAAGTGATTTATAAATGCTTTCTGACTGACTTACTAAAAACTTCCTACTTGGTAAAATATACCAGAGGTTAAAATCCACTCATATTGACTTTGAGAATCAAGGTTCACCTCCACGCTACAATGAGGACTCATCATAGGCACTTTATATTAATTATCTAATTCATCCCTCCTAAAGTAGGCATACTATTTCCCCCATTTTCAGAGAGGGAAACTGAGACTCAGAGAGGTTAAGTGAGTTACCCAAGGTCACACATGCACAAGTATTCCCACTGTATCCTGTCTTCTCCTATAGATTACCCCTTTGATCACCCTCCCTCTTTTTCTAATGTTCAGTCTCTCCCTGACTACTGGCTGATTCCCTGTTGCCCACAAACAACCCATGTTTTCCTCTGCCTCAAAAAAACCCCTCATTTGATCCATCCATCCCCACTAGGGATGGTAGTCCTACATCTCTTCTCCTTTAGTGTCCAAATTCCTTAAGAAGACCATCCACAATTGATGCCACCACATATGTTCCTCTTACTGTCTTCTTAACTCTGCAGTCAGGCTTCCAGCCATATCAACTTTGTTGAAACTGTTCTCTTCAAAATTACCAAGAATCTCTTAATTGCCAAAACTGGTGGCCTTTTCTCTCTCTCTCTCTCTCTCTCTCTCTCTCTCTCTCTCTCTCTCTCTCTCTCTCTCTCTCTCTTTTTTGGTGAGGCAATTGGAGTTAAGTGACTTGCCCAGGGTCACACAGCTAGTAAGTGTTAAGTGTCTGAGGCCGGATTTGAACTTGGGTCCTCCTGACTCCAGGGCCAGTGCTTTTATCCACTGCACCACCTAGCTGCCATGGTGGCCTTTTCTCAATCCTCATTCTTCTTGACCTCTCTGCAGCCTTTGATATTCTCTTCTCTTTAGGTTTTCATGACATTTCTCTCTCCTGGTTCTCCTACCTATCCACTCCTCAGACTCTTCCTGGATCTTCATTCAGGTCACTTCCACTAATCCTTGCGCTCCGATCAAGACTCTGTCCTGGGCCCTCTTTTCTCTTCCCATGTTATTTCACTTGGTGATCTCATCAGCTTCCATGGGTTCAACTATCATATCTATCCAAGTGATTCTCAGATCTATTTGTCCAGTATTAAACTCTCTCTTTACCTCCAGGCTAACGTTATCAACTGCCTACTGGATACCTTGTACTGGATGTCTGATAGATATCTTAAATTCCACATGTCCAAAATTGAACTCATCTTCCATGCCCCCTACCAAATCCTCCCATCTTTCCAACTTCCCTATTACTGTTGAGGGTACAATCATCCAGGCTCACAGCCTAGCTATTATTCTTTTCTCCTCACTCTCTCTCACTTCCACCATATTCAATCATTTTCCAAGTCTCATTAATTTTACCTTCGTAGTATCTCATATGTGTGTGTGTGTGTGTGTGTGTGTGTATTTATATACTTGTTTCACCAAAAATAGCTGGCTATTTGGTGTCCCTGCCTCAAGTGTCTTCCCATTCTAGTCCATCTTCCCCTCAGCTATTAAAGGGATCTTCCTAAAGTATAAGTCTGACCATGTCACTCCAATTTGATCAACTTCAGTGGCTCCCTATTGCCTCCAAGATCAAAGATAAAAAAAATCCTGTTTAATGTTAAAAACTCTCCATAACTTGGCCCCTTCCTGCCTTTCTAGTCCTCTTGTGCCTCACAACCCTTCCATATACTCTGCAATCCAATGACTGACTTTTTTTTTTCTATTCTTTGCATCATCTCCCAAATCAGAGGACTCTGGGTAAATTCATTGGCTGTCCCCTATGCCAGAAATACTCTCCCTCCTTGTCCCTGCCACATGGCTTCCCTGACTTCCTTCAAACATCAGCTAAAGTCCCACCTTCTACAAGAAACTCTTCCGAATCCCCCTCAATCTCGGTGCTTTCCCTCAGAGAGTATCTAATTTACCATATATATCATATTTTTAACAGTTGTTTTCATGTTGTCTCTCCTGCTAGATTGTGAACTCCTTGAGAGGAGGAACTGTTTTTTAACTTTTTTTGTGACACCCCCCCCCAGTTCTTGATACAGTGCCTGACACATAGTAGGTGCTTGCTGACTTGACTAGACAATTAGTAAATGGTGATACCAGGCCACAAAACCACATTTCCCAATTCTAAATCCACTGTCCTTTCCAGCATACAATGCTACCTCTACAAGAGGAGGTCAATAAATTCCAGTAGGTAGAAAAATAAATGTACACAATTGAGGTAATTAAGAAACAAGAGGGGAAAGAGTAGAAGAGACAGGAAGTATGAGAAAAGGGAAGCACAGAGGATGAAGCCCGAAGATAAAGAGAAATCAGGATATAAAGATAGAAGTATGGGAAGGGAAAATTTGGAAAAATAAGATGAGGATAAATAAGAGAAAAACCAAGGGACAAGAAGGGATAGGGAACTAAGTAATGCTGGGGTACAGTGAATTAGAAAAGAATTCATGTAGAGCCATTGGCATCTAGTAATTTTATAAATTAGTTCCATATCCTGCCACGTGTTCATTTTTTCCCCTCTTTACTCTGCTGAAATTAAAGGCATCTCTTCCTTAGTATGATGTATTCTGCAACAGCAAGTATAATAAATTAAAAGCATCAGTGAGCAAACAGAGCCTTCAGAATGAAAATTAAACACTGAAAAATGCAAATGAAATTCCTACATGACTTAGTCCTTAGAAATGTGGCACGTGGCATTTGAGCAGAGTGCTTTTTTTCAAATCATTTTTAGCCCCACTGCGAGCCTCAAGACCACAGGCTGCTGTTACACATTTTATTCCTTGCACACTGACTTCAGAAGGTTAGGCAGGTATTAGACTGGAATATAGCTCTATCTTTATGACTGATAAGGCAGATGGGAATCATATGTAGACACCCACACATAACTTATCCCCAAAGTCTTAGCTAATATGATGCCATATTAAAATTTTTCATATATTTGGTTCACTTTTAGAAAAAAGAGACTTTGGAAAATGTTGAAAAAATATTCATGCGGCATGTTGGGTTATTTTGCACCTATGGTTTTAGTCAACTGTTCACTTTGTAAAAGATTCACTTTTATCAAAGAACAATTCTCTTTAAAATTTTAATTATGAAATCAGTTAATCCTATAAGAGATTTACTCAAAGTGTCATGATTTAATGGATCCATGATCTCATCTATGTGTTGACTCTCCTAGTGCAACCTAACCATGCATACTGGGTTTGTCCACACATCTTTCATAAAGGATCTTCCCAATGTGTTTAAAAGTTCTTTTGAATCTTTTAATATTTGAGAGATACCAGCACAACATTTGGGCCCTAGTAATCCTAATTCTTACAATGTGACCAGCCAACCTCGTTTTCTGGTCACATGTGTCAAGGGTGATATTAAGACATTCCTACTACACATGTCCCCTTTGGCAGCGTCACAACTGATCTCTGCCATACAGTTCTCCACAGCCATTTGGATCATCCATAACTTTGATTCCTCTGAGATTGTGGTGTTCCATCATTAAAAGCGATCACTCTTTCACCAAGAGAAAACACTAATGGCAAAAAGATATGTTTTACCAGCAGGGACTAGCTTGAGATCATCAAAATTGTTGTGTGGTTTCCCCAATCCAGCCTCTTCTCTGCTTTTCTTATTCAATTCTGGACCCAATTCATTGTTCATCATTAGAACCTGTCTGAGATATGTGGACTAACTCAACGAATCATCCCTCCAATTGCAAATCATAATCTGAATAGTATGACTCTGTCCTAGGTCTCCTCTATTTGCTCTATACCATCACATTTGGTGATTCCTTCAGCTCTCATGAGTTCAGTAACCATCTCTAGGCAGCAAATGATTCCCAGACCTCTGTATCCAGCCATAGTCTCTCTAAAGTTACAGTGACACAACACCAGCTATTTTCTGAATATCTCAGACTAGGCATCCCAAACTCAATATGAACTTATTATCTTTCATCACAAAAGGCTCCCAGTTCCAAGAGCACCACCATCCTCCCCATCAACTAGACCCACAACTTTGATGGTACATCCTTTCCTGGTTCTCCCAGTTACTAATTCCTTCCCTTTGAGATTATCACCAACTTACACTTATCCTATTTGTACCTATTTGCTTTCTTGTTGTTTCCCCATTAGACTGTGCACTCCTTGAGGGCAGGGACTATCTTTTACCTTTCTTTGTATCCCCAGTGTTTAGTATAGTACCTGGCACTAGTAGATGTTTAAGAAATGATTACTTTCTGACTAGATTGCTATAATGATATATTTTGAGATCCCATTTACACTTGTTGACTTATTATGCTAGGATTATAAAGTGTAGACAGGAAAGCAGCACTATTCATTCTAATTTTGTTTCTGTTTTCTCTGCAATGATCTTTATACTGGAAATAACAGAACAAAAGAGATTAACAAGGAATTGGTACCCAAAATCAGTAAGGAGGTAGTAAGAGAGCACCAAACTAGCCTTGATCAATTCAATTCATTGGGTTCAGATGAACTACATCCTTGGGTCACGAAAGAACTGGCAGATGTAGTAGTTGAGTCACCGTCAGTGATCTCTGAATGATCATGGAAAATCCAAGAGATACCACATGACTGGAAAAGAATAGACACTGCCCCAATATTTAAAAGATGGAAGAGAACAGAAGAAGAGATTTAAAAAATAATAATACGCTCAACTTCTATTCCTGGGAAAATTCTTAAAAGAATCATTAAAGAGATAATTGACATACAGGTAGAAAGGAAAATGCTCGTTACAAAGAGACAACATGCTTTCATCAAGAATAAGTCATGGGGCAGCTAGGTGGCGCAGTGGATAGAGCACTAGCCCTGGATTCAGGAGTACCTGAGTTCAAATCCAGCCTCAGACACTTAACACTTACTAGCTGTGTGACCCTGGGCAAGTCACTTAACCCCAATTGCCTCACTAAAAAAAAAAAAAAAAAAGAGTAAGTCATACCAGAATAACCTAATTTTATTTTTTAATAAGATAATTAACCTAGTAGATGAAAGGAATGTTGTGGATATAGTTTATATAGATTTGGGGGGGGGGGGTGAGGCATTTGGGTTAAGTGACTTGCCCAGGGTCACACAGCTAATAACTGTCAAGGGTCTGGGGTTGGATTTGAACTCGGGTCCTCCTGAATCCAGGACCGGTGCTCTATCCACTGTGCCACATAGCTCCCCAGTTTATATAGATTTTAACAAAGATTTTTTATAAAGTTTCTCAAACTGTTCTTCTTGAATAGATGGAGAGATATGGATTATATGATAAAACAATCAGAATGGCTCTGAATTAGTTAGATGACCAGACTTAAAGAATAACTCTTAATAATGGTTCAAAATAAATATGACAGGAGGTCTACAGTGGCATACTTTTATCTGTACTCGTGCTGTTTAACATTTTTATTAATGATTTGAATGAATGTATGGATTGTAATACTCATTAAATTTGAAGGTGAAAAAAAGCTGGGAGAGTCTGAATTCAAAAGGATATTGGCAGGGGCAGCTAGGTGGCACAGTGGATAGAGCACCGGCCCTGGAGTCAAGAGTACCTGAGTTCAAATGTGGCCTCAGACACTTAACACATACTAGCTATATGACCCTGGGCAAGTCACTTAACCCCAATTGCCTCACTTTAAAAAAAAAAAAAGGATATTGGCAGGCTAGAGGAATGGAATGAATCTAAAAACATGAAAATCAAAAGGAACAAATGTAAAGTTTTGCACTTGGGTACAAAAAATTAACTATACAAATATAAAATAGGGAAAACATGGGAAGAAAGCAGTTGTTTTGGAAAGGATCTGGGGGTTTTAGTAGGTAGCAAACTCAATATGAGTCCTAGTGATGTGTTATCCAGATAAAATAACAAGATACTGGGTTGTGTTAAAATGGGCACAGCTTCCAAGACTAGGGAGGTAAAAGTCCCATTATATCCTATCCTCATTAGATCTCATCTGAAGTACTATCTTCAATTCTGGGTTTAAGAAAGAAATTGATAAGATGGCAAGTATCCAGAAGAAAGCAACTAAGATGGTAAAAGGTTTTGAGTCTATGAAATATAAGGATTAGTTGAAGTCATTTGGTATGTTTAACCCAGAGAAAAGACAAAGGGCTGTCTTCAAGTATTTGAAGGGCTGTCATGTGGAGGAAGGTTGTGGAGGATGGTTTAGATTTGCTTTTTTACTTTAGAAGGAAGAAGAGGAGAGATGAGGGAATCCTGCAATGAGATAAGTTTAGGCTTGATGTCAAGAAAAATTTTCTAACAACTGGAGCTGTCTGAAAATGGAATGGTTTGCCCCCAAATGTCATGGGCACCACCTCCTTAAAGGTCTTCAGGTAGAGGCTGGACAACAACTTCTTCTATACAACATAGTGAGGATTTCTTCCAGATTAATTTAGATGGCTGTTAAGGTACCTTCCAATTCTAATTTTATGATTCTGTGACTTCTGTGTGAAACTAGGCACAAGGGAATACAACCCCACCCCCCCAAACCACAAAAACTACATTGAAAATTTTAGTTTAGGATGAAGGAATGAAAGGGGCCAAAGGCTTATAGACATGCCAGAAGGCTAATGACAAAATATTATGAATATTCTTTTTAAGAACAGCGACAGAAAGCAAGGGTCATGGCAAATACCAAATAATATCATAAAATACATTAAAATGACACTATTTTAATTGATTCAAAGAGACTAGTTATAGACATAACATTCATTATAAAATCAGAAGTCTGACTGATCACCTACTATGCAAAGCACAAGTCAAAATAAATACTGAATTAAAAGAAGGGATAAAAATGAAGAGGAAACATGTCATGTAATGAGAAGCCCCAACTTGGCCTGTTTAAAGACTGTCAAGTCTGAAACATGGAAAAGGACAAAATCAAAGACATTAATTTTGATTACTGTCATTTCCTAGTGATGTTTGACAGATGCAAAACAGTTGACACAAGGAAACTAAATTACCTGGGCCAGAAAAAGTTTAATCTCCTCCTTAAGCAGAAAAACATTTCAACTAAGGGCAACATAGGTCAAGAGTACAAATTTATTTACAAAATACCACTAACAAGAATTGCAAATTATAAGCAATATAGCTTCACAAAACAACAAAAAGCAATTGAGAAAATAAGCCTACAGAGGCTTGAGATCCAACTAAAACAGATTGTGCAGAGAATATAAAGCTTAAAAAGGAAAAATGAATGTATGCAAAATGTAACATTTTTACAATTAATTATTCTCACTGGTAACACCAACAGATTTGGATTCTCTACCCAACCATAACATGTTCAACAATGATAATTGTCTTTAAGAAAATGAAGTCAGCAAAAGCAACAGACCCTGATCAAGTACATCCATAAACACAATTTTAAAAAGAAATGCAAAGATTTATCCTCAAAATGTTCTAAGAGGAAAATATTTCAAAAGAATGGAAAAGATCATGAATGATGGTACTGCCAAAACAGAACATTCAAAAAGACATTAGCAGAACTGGAAATCAAAGGAATGCTTATCAATTGAGGAATGGCTAAAGAAGATGTGGTGTATAATCGAAATTGAATATTACTGTGCTATAAGAAATGACAAGCAGGATGATTTCAGAAAGGTGTGGAAAGACTTATATGAACTGATACATAGTGAAGTGAGCAGAACCAGGAGAACATTGTGCAAAGCGACAGCAATATTGTTTGATAAACTGTGAATCACTTCACTATTCTCAACAATACAATGATCCAAGACAATCCCAAAAGACTAATTATGAAGCATACTATCTACCTCCAAAGAAAGAACTAATGTTGATTGAACACAAACTAAAGCATGCTATTTTTTGCTTTCTTTCAATTTTCCTTTTACTTGAGTTTTCTTGAACAAAAAAACTAATATGGCAATGTTTTACATAATTGCACATGTATAACTGATATCTGATTGCTTATTACCTCATAGAGGGGGGAAGGAAGGGAGGGAAGGAGGGACAGAATTCTAAACTCAAAACTTAAAATAAAAATGTTTATTATTTTTAAAAAAGAAGACATCAGCAATAAATGACCCATATGTCTGATCAAATCCGTCTGGAAAAGTCTACACATACTATAAGGACAGTTATTTAAAGACATAAGAAGGGAATAAGCATGCTTTCACAGGCACATTGCTGGCTTAGAGATGATTCTGCTTTGTGTATTATTTATCTGAAGGATTCACATGATTCATTTTTTAAATACATAAAGGAGAAGAGAAAAAAGTTCAGGAGAAGGGAAACAGACAAGCAGTACGGTTTTGAAAGTCATGTGTTAACTCTTTTTAAGTATTTCAGAGATATTTAGTATAGCATGAAAAATTTCCTACCCAAGAGTTGAATTTCTTATAAGGCTCTCCAAATACTTCTATTTGCAGATGACTTCATAGTAAATACACTAAGTACCAGAAAATTACAAAACTTCCTCAATGAAATACACAGTAATGGAAAATAATATGGTCTACCCATGTGCACTGAAAAAACAAAGAGGAACAAAAAAATGAATATTGTCTATATTATATCAAGGAGATAGGTAGTCCAATGAATCAATCCATATGTGAATCTTGAACAAACACTATGGATTAAAAATGTTTTAAAACTAGAACTGAGCAGGAATAGGTTACTGGAACAAATTGCATTTAGGAGATTCTTCACTTTTTTTTCTTTCTTTCTTTCTTTCTTTCTTTCTTTCTTTCTTTCTTTCTTTCTTTTTTTTTTTGGCAGGACAATGAGGGTTAAGTGACTTGCCTGGAATCACACAGATAGTAAGTGTCAAGTGTCTGAGACCGAATTTAAACTCAGGTCCTCCTGAATCCAGGGCCAGTGCTTTATCCACTGCGCCACCTAGCTGCCCCCTCTTCACTCTTTTCCTATACTGCTCACCATAAAAGCCCATAGACACCAAAAGTCTCCTAGTCATGCTCTGTAGTTAAATTGCATATCACCATGATCTCAGAAGAATTAAATTCACAACACAGCAAACATTTACTAAATACTTATTGACTGAATGGGGAAAAAATAAAAGAAGAGATATATGGTAACAGTCCTGTCCTCAAGGGATGTAACATCTAGTGGGCTAGGGCAAAGGTAAGGAATAGTAACAGATGGGCACTAGGTGTCCCTTAAGGGAGCTAGACTAGATTGTCTTAACATCCTTTTTAGCACCATATATGTTCAGATTTGTGATTTTTATTGGTGTAGGGAATTCTAAGTTAGTAACCTCCCTCTCCAAAAGCAGATTGGTAACTATACTACAACATATTGTCTTAGAGACCAGCTACAACACTTTTACAACACTTTCCTCACAGCAACCCAGGAAAGTAGGTAGTATAGGTATTATTATCCACCATTTTATAAATAAGGAAACTGCACCTCAAAGAGAAGAATTTACCAGGCCAAGTTCACACAGCTAGCAAGTGTTAGAACTGCAACAACAGCCTTTTATAAAACTGTAGGGATGGTATTCCATAAAGGTGACTCTCCTGAGAAGGAAAAACCTGAGGGGCTAAAAAACCTAAATAAGTGGGGAGAACTATTTACCCAAGGTGGGAAAGGCTTAATCAACCTTTTACAGCCAAGGTATACCCATCATTTTGGCTCTGCATGTGAGAATTGAGAACTTGAAAAATCTATTTTACTGGAAAGAGGAACTTTGAAGGCAATCCAATGGGGGGCGGGGTGACAGAGTTTGGATTTTGAAATAAGAGATGGCAATCTGTTGTTGATAATTGGAAGGAACTTATGTAATATAGACCTGACCCATGAATGATAACTCTTCAATTGGGGCCACATGGTTTCAAGAGGGAACAGGCTCAGATGGGAGCCCAAAACAATGATTGAAGGGAGAAGCTTCACCTAGACTGAACTAACTTAACAATTACCAAGTAAAAATGCTTCAGACAAGTGAACCCAAAAAGAGAGAAATGGGTTATTTATACATGTAATTATACATAGATACATATATACACACGTGTGTGTACACACATATACATATTTCAGTCCAATCTCCTAACTTTATAGATAAGGAGACTGAGGCCCACAGAGGTTAACCTCTTTGACAAAGCATATACTTTCTGTTTTGGCTTTGAGTTCCTAGCATTAAACACAATGAGTATATATTTAATAAATAAACACAGAGTACATATTTAATAAATGCTTGTTGGTCCGAATTAGATGGGATTGGAACCAGAGAAAAGTTCCTAGCATATTAGGCAGATTCATAAGGGAAGATTTACAAAAAGACATGGACACAGACAAGAATGACCCGAAATTAGAAGATATAGAAGAGTTATCTGCCATCAGTGGAGAGGAGATCATTGATCAAAGTAAGGGCAGAGACCTTGGAGAAAGAGTGCCCTTTGAGGTATGGTGATGGTACTAGCTCTTCCTAATTCCATGGCAAAATATGGACAGCTAAGCTCCTTAGAGGTGATAACTCAAGTTAAAGAAAGATAAGAGTCAATTATGACCACTGATCCCTTCCCCCAAAATTTCCAAGGGAGGTAGTCTACAACTAATACAAATAACCCTCTTCCAGGGTCTGATAGCACACTTCATCAGGAAATTATTTCTTATTCTTAAATCAACATTTCCATATTACAATAGGAACTCAATTCTTTTTGTTCTACCCTCAGGAGATATGGAGAAGAGCTGATACCTGTACTCTGTAGAAAAGCCCTTCCTATATCGGAAAAGTATTATTAAGTATGACTTAATCATGTGGGTGGGGAAACTAGATAGCACAGTGAACAGACAGCACCAGTCCTGAAATCAAGAAGACTCATCTTCATGAGTTCAGATCTGGCCTCAGACACTTAGCTATGTGACCCTGGGCAAGGCATTTAACCCTGTTTGGCTCAGTTTCCTCATCTGTATAATGGGATAGAGAAGGAAATGGCAAACCACTCTAGTATCTTTGCCAAGGAAACCCTAAATGGGGTCACAAAGAGTCAGACACAACTGAAATGACTGAACAACAGCAACAAATCATGTGGATTCAACCTATTTTTCCAGGTTTGCTTCACAATATTCACCATCACTCTATCTTCCAGCCAACTTGGACCACTCACTGTTGTACCAATATATCCAGGAATTTCTTACTTTAATTGCACCATTCCCAGTGTCTAGAATGCTCATCTCTACCAGGGACTATCTTGTGCCTTTCTTTGTATCCCCAGAGCTTAGTACAATGCCTACTGCATAGCAGGCATTTAAGAAATGCTTACTGACTGACTAATACAGGCCTAGACAAGGCATCCTTAGAGGGTGGGGACTACCAGATAGTCTATTTACCACGGTAGTAGGAGAAATCCTTGCCAGGTGCTTGCTTAGTCATGAAAGGCAGCTCTATTTACACTTCGGGAAGCAGAGGAGGAAATCCCTCCCAATGCAAATGCAACCAGAGAGAACAGGTGTCACCAGTTCTCTTCACTGCTGAAGAGGAATAAGCATCTTATGTGTCATGAGGGGCACAAACCAATCTCTGCGCTTGTCAAAGCATGGGAGTAAAGGGAGGGAAACTAACAAGAGGAATTCCTCTAGGTATGGGCTTCCCCGCAGAAAGAAGGTCTGGGCTTGCCCTGACTGATACTTCTTACCTACGTGTGACCCTGGGCACATCTGCTTCACCTCTCTGGGCCTTGGTTTCCTCCTCTATACAATTTATATAATCTATATGATAAGAGGATTCATCTATATGATCCTTAGGCTTCCTTATGTCTCTATACCCTAAGGTTCTGTGCTCTAATACTCTCCAGCAAAGACAGGAAACAAGCATGCCAGGGTGGGGTGGCAGCCAACCCAGCCATTTGCTACAAGACAACTGATTTTAATTATTTCCAGCAGGGGGCTGAAAGCAGAATTATGTAAGAGAGCATAAAATTTTCTTATCTTAGCGATCTTGAGACTGGCCAACTGAAGTCTCAAAAACACTGAACAAGTATTACAGCACTGAGGTGCATTATTCCTATAGCAGAAGACAAATCACAGCATCTCGGGTATTCCAGCAGTCACAGTGGATTTTGGTTTCAGTCAGCCAGTGAGTAAGCATTTATGAGTCTCTACTCTGTCCTAGGTACTATGTTAAGCCCTGGAAATACAAAGAAAGGCAAAAGACTATCCCTGCTCTCAAGGAGTTCACACGTTAATGAGGAGACAACATGCAAACAACTAAGTACAAACTATACACAAGGTAAATTGAATAATCAACAGAGGGAAAGCACTAGAATTAAGGGGGATTGGGAAAGGAATCCTTTAGAAAGTGGAATTTTAGCCAGGACTTGAAGGGGACCAGGGAAAAGCAGGAGGGAGAGATAAGAAGGGAGGGAATTCCAGGTATGAAGGACAGTCAGTAAAAATGCCAGGAGTCAGGAGATGGTCCCATGGCCTCATCTGTGAACTGGCATAATTCCAAAGAGTTTTCTACTGGAGGACTTTAAGCCCAGGAGGATTCTTTCCCTCACTCTGCATTCCCAGACAGCAGAGGTTTTTGGTTGGGAATTTGTTTATTTTTTTTTTAATCCATAGGAGCAAGGGAGTGGCATGACCTGGCTTTCTCATGTCACAACAGGAATTGGACTATGATGAGATATGGCCATGGCCTCTGCTTACTCAGTACATACCTGAGAAGTTACAGGCTGAGGCTTTCCTTCTCATTATCATAGAGGGAAATACCAATCAAGAAGCAAATCCTTGAAAGCCTACTGAAATCCCATCCATTCTTCAAGACCCATGTTAAATGCTACCTCTTCCACCAAAGCTTTCCTGACCCCTACAGGCAGGAATTAATTTTCCCATCCCAGAACTCTCAAAATACTTTGCGCTTCTCATATGGAAGATAGTCTCTTTTTGTATTATGTTTATTTGTTTATGTCTTATCTCCTTTATTAAGTTGTAGGCTCTTGAAGGCAAAGGCTAAGCTTTATTCCACCCTTATTATTTCCGCTAGAATAGTAAATAAATAGCTTTGGAGTCAAGAAGACCTAGGTATAAGTCCTTCCCCAAATATTTACCAGTGTATAACACTGGGCAAATCACTTCATCTCTCTGAGCCCCACACAGTTCTCCTAGACTGTAAATTAAGTGGGTAAATTACAGAACAGTGTTCACCTGTACCACTAGAGGCAATTTCCTCAACTATGAGACCTCTTTACCAATGAAATCACAGGTCTGATTTTTCTCCACTCCCTCCAAAAATAAAAATCGCAGCACCTGTACAGTATTTTGCACATAAATAGATGCTTATTAAATTTATATTGAGTAGGTGAATAATCAAAAAACAACCAAAGATCATGCAGAAAGAAAAAGAAGAAAATTACCCTCACTCCCCAAAAGTTAAGTAGAGAATTATGGTTACATGATTGTGTAGTATACAAAATAAAATCATGAAAATATGAAAATAAATGGTGAAAAATAACAGATTTGAGTCACTTTGAGAACTTACCTATAACCAAGGTCATTGATACAGTTGTAACATAATAACCACACACCAAAGGTTTGTGCCAAAGTTCCACACCAACAATAGCTGTCAGCAGATACCCTGCTACCAGTGCCTACAAAAAAAATTAATTTTTAGCATTTGCAAATCAATGTAAAAACAATGTGCTATGTGTGACCCTCAGCAAATCACTTAACTGTCATTGCCCCACTAAAAAGAAAAAAAAACAATGTGCTAACCTATTCCAATTTGAAAGGGAAAAAGCAGGTTTTACTATGTCACAGTTTAAGAATGTCTCATTGTTATTCTATTTTTAATTTTTCTATCTTTATGTATTCTAAAATCATTTCATTCTTACTGTCTGCCTTTACTTCTTACTCATTTTTACAATATTTTCTTCCTATCTTATTGTTTGTAACAGATGGGTAGTTTTATATATTTACCAGATTAATCCAGTTCAATGAAATGGAAACAAACCCCTCAAAATTCTATATATTTTATTTTGCCAACAGTCCAGGAAGGTCTTAGAATCCCACTCAAATCCATTATTCAAATAAGATTTGTCAGATAGCAAAGATCTCCTGTAATGGTTTTGTGTGTAATTGTTACACTTGGAATGTTACCTGTCTTACAACTATTTTGACAACACCAAGCCCTTACTGTAAACACTGAGCAAAAAATCTAATCCATTTTTAAAAAGATTTTAAATCCTTTTAAAAGTTGAAAAAACAGGGGCAGTTAGGTGGCGCAGTGGATAGAGCACCAGCCCTGGATTCAGGAGTACCTGAGTTCAAATCCGGCCTCAGACACTTAACACTTACTAGCTGTGTGACCCTGGGCAAGTCACTTAACCCTAACTGCCTCACTTTAAAAAAAAAAAAACCTTGAAAAAACGAAAACAAAATAAGCTGAAGAAACAAAAATACCATGCCTTAAGATATTTTGTTTAATGTATTCATTGACAGTTATTCTGTTGGAACGTTTTTATGAATGCACCAAAAAAATCTCCCTATTGATCGCACATGGCAAGGATAGATGTGGCTATAACCAATTGGAAGAGAAGAAAGAAAACAGACCATGACTGGACATGTGTGTATGCATGGTATGCATACAGGGTATCCCAAAAGTCTTAGTGCAGCTTTAAGCTATCTTTGTGTCTTCTATATTTTTATATATAGCATATAAGTCCTACATAGACTTACAGATCTACATGAGTTCACATTGAAAACTTGAAAACACTTAGAACTACCTCATACATTCAAAGAAAGGTCGATCAGAGCCTACACCATCCATTCTGTAATAAACCTTTTGTTCACCTATTCTGAACCCCTGAGAAATGATGGATTGTAGAGGTATAAAAGGAGGGTGTTTTTATTTAGGAAAAAGTGAAAGTTTAAAGAGTTAACATTATTAGTATCTATTATAACCCCTCCAATGGAACCTCTGATCCTGGAATGCTATTATTAGGCTTTGGGGAATCTATTAAGGGAATTCTGAAGACTAGTGTTCCCAGACATGTAATTGTCACACAAAAACATGAGAAATTATTAAGTGTAAGTTAAGTGGTACTATGAGTAATATACTTTAGGTACACTAAGAGTTAAATAATCTGTGTGAAGCTAGTGAGAGAATAACCACTGTTTTTAATTTAAACATTGTATTCAGAGAACAATAATGACTAGAATATTTGTTGTTGTTCAGTTTCTGTTGTGTCCAACTCTTTGCTGATCCCATTTGGAGTTTTCTTGGCAAAGATACTGGAGTGATTTGCCATTTTCTTCTCTAGCTCATTTTACAGATGAGGAAGCTGAGGCAAACAGGATCAAGTGACTTGCCCAGGATCAGCTAGGAAGTGCCTGAGGTCACATTTGAATTCAAATCTTCCTGTTTCCAGGGCCAGTGCTCTATCCACTGCTCCACCTAGCTTCCTGAAAAATTTTATAGCCACGCCATAATTCTTTGGTTCCAGTATCTCAATTACCATTTTAAGAAACATGCAGGAATGCTATTGTTCCATAAGAAATTATGAAATGGACAGTTTCAAAGGAAACTAGTAAGATCTCTATGAATTAATGCAGATTGAAGAAAGGAAAGCTAGAAAAAAATTATACAATGACAACATTATAGAGAAAAAGAACTCTGAAAGACTTTAAAACAATGATCAGGGCAATGATAAACTTTAAGTCCAAAATATGAAAACAAAACATGGTATTCACCTTCTGATAAAGAGTTGGCAAATTTAAAATGCAAAAGAAGACACATTTTTGGACATGGCCAGGTTAGAGAATTTGTCTTGCTGGTCAGCTATATACTGAGGCCTTCATTTTTCTGACTTGGCTTTTTTGTTTTGTTCAATAGGAGAAGAGAGGGAGGGACCAACTATGTATTTTTTTTCTTCTTTTTTTTTCAGGGCAATGAGGGTTAAGTGACTTGCCCAGGGTCACACAGCTAATTAAGTGTCAAGTGTCGGAGGCTGAATTTGAACTCAGGTCCTCCTGAATCCAAGGCCAGTGCTTTATCTACTGTGCCATCTAGCTGCCCCCCATTATATTTTTAAAGAAGCACTTACACAGGTTCTTTTTCACATAATAGGTAAATACTTGTTGAATAAGAATTCAACAGGTTGAATAAACCACCACTGACAGTATTTGCAATCAATTAGCAATGCTAATTGCCATTAATTGAGTGTACTTCTCAGCAGCTATTTCTTCTCAGTTTTGAATAAATTTAAAGAATTTCCCCTCTCCAGTTATTTTCCAATTGGCAGTCATGATATTTTCTAATATTTTCAAATGGTATTGAAAGCAACAAGGCTGTTTTTAATTAAAACAACTGAAAAGTTTCTGTAAACTGATTCTCTCATGGAATTAGTATTGAATGTGGACCTCATAACTCATGTAGATCTTAATATTCTCTAATTACCTATGAGACATTGGGTTTTTAAGTAGCTGGGGCTGATTCTATATTTGAAGGGAAGGGAAGGTATGAATGAGAACAAGCTCAAATAAACAGACATGATGCCTGAAAAAAGTTGAATATATTTGATAGATGAAATAATTTTGTAAAAAAAAAATAGTCCATGGAGATTGGGGGGGGGAGTAGAAGAAAGACAACACTGTATTTTGCAGTACTATACAATTTGTTTTTTAAAATACTTCTGTTGCTTGCATTGCAACGATATCAATACTAGTAAACAAAGATAGACTTGCCGATTCTGTTTGCTATGTGTCAAATCTAAAAATCAGGAAAATTCACTATGTTTTAGGGATTCATCACATTTTTGACTGGGGTGAGAATGCTAAAGGAGCCCTTTTGTTAAATTACATAGCCCTGATTTTGTTTGCAAGAACTAAAATTAAATTGTTGCACATAAATACTGAAAAGGTAATTTTCATATTCACATCAATAGGCCACAGTGTAACCACAAAAGACCTACTCACAATTCATTCTATGACGTCCAAGAGCCTGATGGCTTGACTAATAACACAATGTGTTACTTCATGAGAGCTTCATGACCCATAAGTTCTCACGCCTTTGAACAAGGAAAGGGTGGCTGGAAGCACTTCTGCTGGGTCTAGGGTAGAAGGGGCAAGGAGCATGGGGGTATACTTGTGATTGAAGGTCTATTCTACTGAGAGGGACTGATCCAAATAGAGCAAAAGATATAGTGTTCAAGAATGATGGGGAAGAGAGGTTAAAAAAAAAACCACACAAAGACTTTCCTTGTACCAGTACTCTAACACTTCTTAGGAGTAAGGTGCTTAACATACTGACTGGTAAATTGTGATAAAATTGGTGTCCCAGATGCTATGCTGGGAATGACCATGAATTCATCCAAAAAAAAAAAAAAAAAAAAACATGGTTGATGTTCTGATCAGTGCATCAATATTTCTTT
This sequence comes from Dromiciops gliroides, assembly GCF_019393635.1. Lineage (NCBI taxonomy): Eukaryota > Metazoa > Chordata > Mammalia > Microbiotheria > Microbiotheriidae > Dromiciops > Dromiciops gliroides. Next base: position 253,652,400 of record NC_057861.1, read on the forward strand.
TCTCCCTAATGTAGGATATTACAGGATGGTTTTGTTGTTGTTGTTTTCTTTTGCATATGAGATATCCCTACATATATATGGGGGGGGGGTATATACTGGCTGAGAGATTAAGGCAACCTAACACAGAACGAAGGGATAAGAAGTGGATGAGTGGCTGGGTGCTGAGCATCATCAATGTGATACCTTCTCAAACAGCTACAAATTAGTGAAAGATAATGTTTCCAACATATCATATTGGGGATCAGGTTGTGATGGAATAGGTAGCATGCATAAGAGTATCACTGTTTCCTGTTTGGGTTGTGAGAGACGTGGCAGACAGATTCTTTGATAAGAAGGTGGGTCTATATGGGGTCTAGACCATGTCAAAGAGTGTTTACCTCCTGGTAATGGGTTCCTATCACCTGACATGTATACTTCTAATCTTAATTTCAGTTCTTTGTTTTTTTTGTTTTGTTTTGTTTTGTTTTTTCAAGTGAGCCTAACTAATCCCAGTCTTGACCCACGGGGAGGACTGGAGACCCCTAACACCTAGTATAGTGCCTAAGATACAGTAGGGCACTTAACAAAGACTTACTGATTTAAGTGTTCATTGATTTATTAAGTCCATCTCAGGGTTCTGGTACATAAAAATACTCAGCATCTTGGCTAAGGCTTTTGAGTACCTAGCCAGTATACAGTTAGACATTTGGCCAAACGTCCATAAATCTGGAAATTTTGATGCCTCCTGAGGAATGTTATACTATAGCTCCAAAATTTCTTAACCTGCCCCAACAACAAAAAAAGCCAAGATACTGACAAATTAATGAATTTGAAAAAAGTTATGAAATAAGCAGAATATTGTACTGAGATCCAACTTTACTTGTTAAATATAGAATATCTATCATATGTGTACATATATAGTATGTATATGTATATGCGTGTGTGAAGGTAGATGCACTGTTGATAGCCTTAGATGTTGCCAGAGGCATTAAACCCAGCATCATTCAGTGAGTATGTGGCAGAGATGGGACCTGAACCCAAGTCTTCCTGGATCCAAAGTCAGGTCCTTATCCCCGAGTACACTGCTTTTCATAAATATACAATTAGAAGAAGTTATCATAAGAAAGAAAAGAATGTATCCCATTGTATTTGGATGCTAAACTGGGGCATGGGGTTCATCAAATGTACATCTGAAGGAAAAACAGTTAACTCGTAGTACCAAGGACACAGGCTTGTCTGCAAGTTTGGTCTGCGGCTTGACTGCCAAGCTGCATGTCTTTAGTTTATTCTCTCCTTGCTGTCTTACAGTGACATTTGAACCTTTCTTTTGATCAAAAGCTATCTTTCCTTCTAGGGTTAAAACCACTACTCAATCCAATTAAAGGGAAAAGTAAACTTAATTTCCCTTTTGGAACATGGAAACCTTCTGTGGTTACCAAGGAGTCTGACATGCTTTAAGATGCAGATTACGCATTCAGCCAAATCAGCAGTTATGAATTAATAGCATTGTATGAAAATTCAGTTATTAGGTGAAATGAAAAAAAAAAGAGAATGAAGAGATTATTCTCTGAAATAGCCTTCAGGAGAAGGAGGTGGTCGTTTTCAAGTCCCCATTCATTAAATTGAAGCACAATTGCATCAACTCAAAAATATAGTTCATGGAAGACCCCCCCAAAAAAAGTTGAGGCCATAGTATTCTGATTTTTGAAAATCTTTAGCCTTCATGCCCCCTGAGAATGGGAGATGTGGCTCTATGGGGAAGAAAAGCCCCCTTTTTAAAAGTCATCCAAGAAAGATCCAAAATGGTAGAGTATAGGCATCTACCCAACTGAACTCACCCAAAATTCCCCTCCAAACAACTTTAAAATAACTCCTCAAATCAAATTTTGGAGCAGCAGAGCCAATAAAAGTGAGACATTTTTCCAGCCTAAGACAACTTAGAAGATTTGCAAGAGAGGTCCATGACATGGGGGTGGGGGCCAGTCTGGAGCACAGCAGCAACACCAGCAGCAGCACCAGCACCAGCTATGTGTCTCGGAGGCAGCTAGGGTAGATGCAGCAGCAGCACTAAGAGCTCTCAGCTCAGAGACAGTAGGGGGTAAGACAACTGGTCAGAAAGAAATTACAGGGGAGCCTTTGCTCACACTGAGTACAGCTGGAGCCGATTGGCAATTTGACTGCTCATAAGCAGTTCTGGGTAGAGAAGAGAACTTGTGCTATGTCACAAGGGATCAGGGGCCCTGGTCACAGTTCCAAAGCAGAAATGAGCATTAGTCTTTGTGGCTGAAGGAGAGCAGGGGACCTGGTCACGATTCCAGGACCAAGAAGAGGGCTAGTGTTTGAAGCTGCAGGGTAACAGGGCACTTTCCTGAGTTATAGGCCAGGAGAGCAGTGACCACACCTCTCTCCCCATCATACCACCTTGGAAGCAACAAAAACTTGCAGACCCCCAGAACTAGCCCTGAAAACAGCAGCATGAAAAAGCCTGATGCTTGGTATAGTGCCTTCCCACACCAAAGTAAGCAGAGCCCAACTTTAACTATAAAGTTAAAGTCAGGAAATAGACTAGAAAAATGAGCAAACAGGGGCGGCTAGGTGGCGCAGTGGATAGAGCACCGGCCCTGGAGTCAGGAGTACCTGAGTTCAAATCCAGCCTCAGACACTTAACACTTACTAGCTGTGTGACCCTGGGCAAGTCACTTAATCCCAATTGCCTCACTAAAAAAAAAAAAAGAAAAGAAAAGAAAAATGAGCAAACAGAAAAATAGAGGAAGACAGAAAAGGGATGGACAGGAAAAGAAAAAAGAAAAGAAGAGAAAAGAAAACTAGACCATAAAAAATATACTACAATGGCTGAGAAAACCAAGACACAAACTCAAAAAAGACAACGTGAAAATATCAACAAGCAAAGCATAAAAGAAAAATGCTAACTGGGCACAAGCCCAACAAAAATTCCCAGAAAAATTAAAGAAAGCAACGATGGTAAAAGAAAAAATTGGGGAAAGAAATGAGCATGATTCAAGAAAATTATGAAAAGAGAATTAACATTCTGGAAAAAGAGGAACACAAAAAGTACTGAAATGCTTGAAAAAGTAGAATTGGTCTAATGGTAAAAGCACAAAAGTTCACTGAAAAAAAATTCTTTAAAAATTAGAATGGGGGGGGGAGCAGCTAGGTGGCACTGTGGATAAAGCACCGGCCCTGGATTCAGGAAGACCTGAGTTCAAATCCAGCCTCAGACACTTGACACTTACTAGCTGTGTGACCCTGGGCAAGTCACTTAACCCTCATTGCCCTGCCCCACCCTCCAAAAAAAAATTAGAATTGGGACACTGGAAACTAATGACTATATGAGACATTAAAACCAATACAACAAAGACAAAACTAAAAAAAAAAAATAGAAGAAATTGTGAAATATATCATCGGAAAAAACAACTAACCTGGAAAATTGGTTGAGGTGAGATAAGTTAACAATTATTGGACTATCTGAAAGCCATGATCAAACGAAGAGGCTAGACTTCAAGAAAATATTTCAAGATCACACAAAATTTAGCAACTACTACATTAATGGATCTAGAGGATTTAGAATATGGTATTTCCAGAAGTAAAAAACAAAACCAAACAAAAAACCAAAACACTAAAACGTAGAATTAAACCTACTCAGCAAAACTGAGCATAAACTTTCAGGAGTGAAATGATATTTAATGAAATAGAGGACTTTCAAGTATTCCTGATGAAAATACCAAAGCCGAATAGAGAATTTGACATTCAAACACAAGACTCATGAGAAACATAAAAAGGTAAACATGAAAGAGTAATCACATAAAATTAAACTGTTTACATTCTATATGGGAAGATGATTCATACAACTCCTAAGAATGTTATCATTATGGCATATAGGAGGTGGGGGGAGGGAGAAAGCATGAGTATAAGTTGATTATGTTGGAATGATCTCCCCCACCAAAGAAAATGAAGAAATGAGAAAGAAGTATGCACTGGGAGAAAGGGGAAAGGAGACACAGAATGGGGAAATTTTTTTCACATAAAAGAGGCACACAAGGAAGAGCATTTACAGGGGAGGGGAAAATGAGGGGGATGGCAGACAATGCTTAAACCTCACTTTCATCAAAATTGGTTTAAAGAGAGAAGAATATATGTGTGTGTATTCATATATATACATACTTATATACACATATGTACACATATACATATATTCACATATACACATATATGTCAGTTGGATATGGAAATCATATTTCCCAATAAGGAAATAGGAAGGGGAGGGGATCAGAGATATGGGGACAGGATTAAGGAGAAAGGAAAGGAGGAAGAATTAAGGGAAGTACTGGTCAGAAATAAATCAGACTTTTGAGGAGGGACAGGATAAAGAGGGAGAGAAAGGATAAACAGAAGAAAATAAAATGGAGAGAAATGTACAGTAATCATAACTGTGAATGTGCATGGGATGAATTCATGAATATAACGGAAGAGGATAGCAGAATGGATTAGAAACTAGAATACAACAATATGGTGTTTACAAGAGACACACTTGGGGAAAAAAAAGACATACACAGTTAAGATAAATAGCTGGAGCAGAATCTATTATGCATCAGCTGGAGAGTTTAACAATCAATCATGATCTCAGACAGTAAAAACAAAAATAGACCTAATTAAAAGAGATAATCAGGGAAAATATGCTTTACTAAAAGGTACCATAGACAATGAAATAATATAAAAAAATTTTACACCTAGTTTCTCTGATAAAGGCTTCATTTCTCAAGTATATATGGAACTGACTCAAATTTATAAAAACAAGAGCCATCCTCCAATTCATAAATGATCAAAGGATATCAACAGGCAGTTTTCAGAAGAAGAAATCAAAGCTATCTGTAGTCATATAAAATGTTGTGAATCCCTATGTTCATTAGAGAAATTAAAATTAAAAAAACTTTGAGGTACTACCTGAGACCTATTAGAGATGACAAATGCTGGAAGAGTTAAGGGAAAATAGGTACACTAATAAACTGTTGGAGTTGTGAATTGGTTCAACCATTCTGAAGAACAATTTGGAACTATGCACAAAGTGCTATAAAATTGTGCATACCCTTTGACCTAGCAATACCACTTGTAGGTCTGTACCCCAAAGAGATCAAAGAAAAAAGAAAAGGGCCTCTATGTACAAAAATATTTATAGCAGCTCTTTTTATGATGGTAAAGAACTGGAAATTGAGGGATGCTCATCAATTGAGAAATGGCTGAATGAGTTGTAGCATATGATTTTGATGGAGTACTACTGTGCTATAAGAAATGGTGAGGGGTGGTTTCAGAAAAAAATGGCAAGATCTTTATAACTGATGCAAAGTGAAACTAAAAGAACCAAGGAAATCTTCATGCACAGTAACAACAATGTGGTAATGATGATCAACTGTGAAAGACTTGACTACTTCAATCAATACAATGATCCAAGACAATTCCAAAGGACTCATGATAAAAAAAAGATATTCACCTCCAGAGAGAACTGATGAACTCTAAGTGCAAACTGAAGTATAATTTTCTCACTTTTTCTTTTACTTTTTTTGCAATATGGCTAATATGGAAATAGATTTTTGCATGATTTCACATATATAATAGATATCATTTTGTTTGCCTTCTTAGTTGGTAGGGAAGCAATGGGAGGGAGGGAGATAATTTGGAACTCAAATTTTTAAAAAAAAAGAATGTTAAAAATAAATAATAAAATTTTTAATAGGTGGATAAATAAAAGTCACCCAAAAATCTGTGTTGGCAGTGATGAGTGGAAAATGAAGTTAGTTAGCCTCAAGTTAATTAACTGAAGTTGGTTAACTCTAGCACTAGTAACTGGGTTAGACTTCTGGTACAACAGTAGTAGAAAGCAGCTCAGTGACAGTGGAGATAGTGTGCTGGGCTTGGAGGCAGAAAGATTTGAGTTTGAATCTGGCCTTAGATACTTAACTGTGTGACCTTAATCAAGTCACTTAACCTCTGTTTGCCTCAGTTTCCTCATCTGTAAAATGGGGGTGATAATAGCGCCTACCTCCCAGGGTTGTTGTGAGGATCATATAAGATAATATTTGTAAATACAGTGCCTGGAACAGAGTAGATGCTATTTAAATCTAGCTATTATTATGATGATGAGATCATGCCTCCTAAGAAGCTGTAACCCAAGTCTATGCTATGCTGTGAAGTTTGCATTCCAAGGGAAGTTAAATTGTTTTGTCTCATACCACCCAAACTGTACCAAACTGGTACACCCTTAGAAGTTATTAAGCAATTTTAAATGTTTACACCAATCTGACTCTGGTTTTTAATTTCTAAAATGCCCTCTCCTGTTGCTGATGTTATTAGGGAAATAAATTCTTGAGGTTTTATCTCAAAATTAACATTTTCCTTTAAGGAGTCAAAAAAAAAAAGGGTCCATTTTGACCAGTGAAGAACCAATATATTCCTGATCCCATCTTTAGTAAACATATAAATCTCAAAGGCTACTATATGACCTCCCCCCATTACATTAAAAATAACTTTCCATGGCTTACATATGTTATTCATATTTTAACAGCCTCAGTGAATAGATTTAATGGTTTTGTTCTGCTTTTGGCATGTCCTGGGTCGTGTCAATTTAATCTACCTTATGTTGTGAGACAAGAAAAATGGAACTTGATCTATGCAGTTCTCTTTATATCATAGGCTATACAGAGTCTCGTGCAATTAGTCACAATATATAAGGATGATCATTCATATTTATAAGCACATTAGGTTTAAAAGCAACACAGTTAAGGGGGAAAGGATGCTGAACTTGGAGTTATGGGACCTGCATTTGAATTCTGGTATTACCACTTACAACCAACCTGTCTTGGCCTCAGCTCCCTCATCTGGAAAATTATAATACTGAACCTCATAATTGCTAAGGTCCCTTACAACTCTAGATCTTAGATTTAAATCTAGACCTATAATCACAAAGGACTTATTCCATATGAACGTCTCAATGGTCCTGTAAGGTTCAGTTGTTTCACTTGTGTCTGACTCTTTGTGGCCCCATTTGGGGTTTGCTTGGCAAAAATACTAGAGTGTTTTGTCATCTTTTTCTCCTGCTCATTTTACAGATGAGGAAACCGAGGCAAATGTGGTCAAGTGACTTGCCCAGGGTCACACAGCTAGTAAGTGTCTGAAGCCATAGTTGAACTCAGCAAGATGAGTCTTCCTGACTCCAGGTCTGGCACTCTATCCACTGTACCACCTAGTTGTCCTGTAAGATAGATAGCATACATATTATCATCTACATTTTTAAGATAAGAAAACAGAGCTTCAGAGAGGTTAAAATGATTTGTCCAAGGTAACACAACTAGTAAACAGAAGAACCAGGCCTGAAACCTAGCACTTTAGATGACCAATCCACTGCTTTATCTACTACATCACCTGGTTAGGGCAGGGGGCAGAGGATAGAGTAGAGAATAACATACAACCCCATTCTAGTTCTTAGGCAAAGCAGAATCAGAATCTAAATGGATACAAACTTCAAATGAGTCAACCTTCTAAATATCTCTCATCTTTATTCTTTGCTCTATTCACTTCAAGCCCTCCTTACCACCTTCCAATAAAAAAGCCCCCATTGGGTCTATAGTACTCTGTATTCTCCCCTTCATATTGCTATCAGGCTAATAAACCCCCTAAGTGAATAGTTTTCCCTTGACCCTGCCCCTCAAGCTATTATCTCTCATTTACTTCAGAATCACAGTCCTAGAAAAAGCCAATTTACCCTCATTGTCTCTACTCATTCACTTCCTGTTCATTTTTCAGCCCCTTGAAATCTGGATTTTCAATCGTACCACTCAACCAAAATTGCTCTAAGGTTACCAATGGTTACTGAACTGCACAATCCAATGGCTTTTTCTCAGTCCCAATTCTTCTTGACATTTCCACAGCTACTAACTGGCATCTGACTACCTTCTCCTGGATACTCTTTCTTCCCTTAGCCTCCATAACACTAACCTCTCCCAGTTGTTTTCATCATCATAAACACGTAATTGCCTGGGGCACTGTGCTAAGTAAAGTGTAAAGAGAGCTATGCATATCAAGGTCCATCTCCCTAGCCTTACAATATAAGGCAGATTAAACTGATCCAGAATACACAGAAGGCAGAAGAAAAACATTAAATCAGTATACTAATGGGCAGTAAAATATAGACAGCATAAGAAAGACAGGAAAAGGTATTTTCAGTAAAGTTAAAGTGGGGAGATGACAGTCAGATTTTAGATTTACATGTTTCATGAGGATCCCATGACATAACATATTTAAAGTGTTGTCATTCATTCATTTTAAAAGTGCCTACTATGTACCAGGAACTGTTCTAAGTACTGTAGATATAAAGGCCAAAATAAAACAGTACCTGCTTTCAAGGAACTTATATTCACAAATATTAAAACTCTACATAAATATCTGTTTTTATCATCGTTATTATCTCATTTTTCTCATCTTAGTTTGGTAGAGTTCAGATGTAGTTCTTTCAAGTTTGCAAAGTACTTCAGGTATATTGACTCATTCACTCTTGTTAAAAACCCATTTGTTTTAGAAAGAAATAATTCTGGGACAAGCCACTCAGCTGTTGGTAGTATCCTATGATTAATGTTCTGCAGACTCGTGGACAGATGGATAAAATAACTACCTTTTGGTAATTAAATCAAAGTATTGCAATTTAAAAAAATTTAAATCTTCATATGTCTGACCACAAATTTTCAGTTTCTTTTGTTGGATCATGCTTTTATTTCCTGTCCCCTAAGCAGGGACATTCCCCCAAGGCTGTGTCCAGGGCCCTCTTCTCTCTCTTTATTCAGTTTTCTTGGTGATCTCTTCAGATACTCTGAGTTTTAATTAGTCTCAACATATATGACTCCCAAATGTACATATCTAGCCCTAATCTCTCTCCCAAATTCCTAAAGATCAACAATCATCTCCTGGATAGCTCCACCTAAATGTCCTGCAGGCATTTCAAATGTCTGTCCAAAACAAAACACAATATTTCCCACCCCTAACTCATTCCTCCAAAATTCTGTTCTTTTAGTCATAAAGGCTTGCAGTCTCACAGTAATCTTTGACTCTCTTCCTCAATCCCACCCCACCCACATTTGATCAGTTGATTTTACCTATATACTACTTTCATATCCACTCCTTTCTTGCCACTTACAAAACTACGACCACCCTAGTTAGGCCCCTCACTCTCCTTTAACCTACTGCAACAATCTTCTTGTTGGTCTCCCTGAAGCCAGTGGCCCTTCTCCAATCCCTTCCTGCACGCCTACCAAAATAATCTTCCTAAGACACAGTTCTGATCATGTCACTCTCCCACTCAAAAGACTTCATTCACTAACTGCCTCTTGCCTTTGGGAAAAAATACAGGGAAAGGAAAGGAAGTATCATTTATTAAACACTTACCATGTGCCAGGAACTAAAGTAAGTGCTTTAGGAATATCTTATTTGATACCCAGGAGGAAGGTGTTATTATTATCTCCATTTTACAGTTGAGGAAAATGAGGCAGACAGCAGTTAAGTGACTTGCTCAAGGTCACATAGGTAGTAAGTATTTAAGTTCAGATTTGAACTCAGGTCTTCCTGACTCCATGGACAGCTCAGTAGCACAGTGGATAGAGTTCTGGGCCTGTAGTCAAGAAGACTAGAGTTCAAATCTGATTTCAAACACTTCCTAGCTGAATGACCCTGGGCAAGTTAACTCCTCATCTATAAAGTGATCTGGAGAAGGAAATGGAAACCCACTGCAGTATTTTTTCCAAGAAAACCCTAAAAGGGGTCATAAAGAGTGGGACACGACTGAAAATAGTAACTAAACAACTTCCTGACTCCAGGTTCAGTGTTCTATCCATTATGCCATCTAGCTGTAGATTCCAGCTTGGTAATTAACACATCCACAAGAACACTCCAACTTAGATTTCTATACTTATTTCATATCATTCTCTTCTTCAGAAACTCTGTTCTAGATGAACAGGCTTGCTTGCAGTTCCCCACACTTGGCATTCTATATCCTGTCTACAGAGCTTCCCCCTGGCTAAATCCCATTGTTTAAATGCATTCCCTTACCCTATAGTTATTTTCTAGCATTCCACCTTCCCTGAACTGTACAAAGATGCTCAGGTTTACCCTATGCTTAAAAAAATCAACCCCTTCTTACTATCCTCCTTGCAGTAAAATCCTACATTTCTCCTCCCTCTCGCTGCTTAATTCCTAGAAATGGTAATTTTCAGACCAATCACTAATTTGCTCAATCTCTTGAAAATTCACCACTTGATTGAAACTGCTCTCTCAAAGGTCACCAGTGACCCCTTATTTGCTAAATCCAACAGTCCTTGACCTTCCTGTAGCCTTCAATGTTGCTGTTTTTTATGTTTTCCCTTGTTAGTTTCTCTTTACCTGGTTTTCAGAACACTGTTCAGTTCTATACATACATATTTAGGCATAAAATTGTATTTTAATATAATTAGTTTCCTTTGCAATCATATCTATTTTATCTATTTAAAAACATTATTCTGAGAAGGGAATCCATGATTCACCCAGTAGTCAAAAGGGACCCATATCACAAAAAAAGGTTAAGACTAGAGATTTTAAAGTAATTTTAAGATCAGGTTTTATATTCAATATGAAATAAGATAACAGGTACTTGATAATATTTGATGAATTGAATTTAAGATCTTACAAAGGTATAAATTCATTAAAGCATATTTATTATTCATAAATTGATGAGGATTTTTCTTTATGAAATGTCTTAATTTCTCTTTCATCAATGAAAAAAGCACTTACATATTAATATTACTGAGAGTATACAGACAATATAATAAGATTTCATCCTCTCTTTTTGAATAAACAGATTTTTAATTTTTCAAAAGAAAATTTAAAACTCAATAGCACTCTGATCTCAGTCACCAACATCACTTTAGAAATGTAACCGTCTTATGAATAAGCTGTCATTTTAAACTAATTGGAACACTGCTTACAAGCATAACAGAGTAATTAAATTACTCACTAATTTGGATGCAGCATCACAAAAGATACATAAAAGGAACAGCCATAAATCAAGAAAATTTCTAGATTTTAATGATGTATCTTTTTCTGGGGACAAGCAACAGTTAAAATTTATTTTATGTTCCAATTAAGAAAGATATAATCATACACAATTTGCCTGTGCTGAGAGTAAAATTAAATCAATCTAGAATCATTTCCTTTTTTATCTGTACAAGGAAAGTAGGGCTTTCATCATGGTGAGTGGCAACTTATTTATTCAACTATAAGAATTCAAGGAAAGTAAAAACAGTTAGCATTCAAGTGCTGGAATGGATATTTGACCTCAAGAAATTAATAATAATAATAATAATAATAACAACAACTAACATTTATATATCATTTATTAGGTGCTAGGCATTGTGCTTAGTGCTTTACAATCATTATTTCATTTGATCCTCAAAACCCATGAGGTGCTATTATTTATCCCCATTTCACAGATGAGGAAACTGAGGCAAACTGAAGTTAAGTGACTTTCCCAGCGTCACACAGCTAATGAATTTCTGAGGCAGGATTTGAACTCAGGTGTTCTTAATGCCACCCCCAATGCTCTATCCACTGCAACACCTACCCACTTAATAACTATCTACTATGAAACTAAAACACAGACATTACCATCAATGAAGAGGATGTCAACTTAACAATAAAGCAGAAGAAGATAGGTAGCTAGGTGCCACAACAAATAAAGCACTGGGCTTGGAATTGGGAAGACTCATCTTCATGAGTTCAAATCTAGCCTCAGACACTCACTAGCTGTGTGATCCTAGGCAAGTCACTTCACCCTGTTTGCCTCATTTCCTCATTTGTAAAATGAACTGAAGAAGGAGATGGCAAACCACTCCAGTATCTTTCCCAAGAAAACCCCAAATGGGGTCATAAAGAATCAGACACAATTGAAATGACTGAACAAGAACAAAGCTTTGTGAGGTGGTTTACTACACCCTGAAGTAAATCCCTGCATTTTCCTAACTATTTTGCTTCTCAAAATTCAATTTAATTCAACAAGTCTCTACTAAATGCCTCCGATGCTAGGCCCTCTGAGAGACAAGCAAATATTAGACATGGCCCCTATCCTTATGGAATCTACAGTCTAGCAGAGAGATGACATGTACACAGTTAACAAGAAGCAGCATTTATTAAGTGGCTAGTGTGTTTAATGTGCTGAGGTAGGCACTGAGAAGACAAAGACAAAGGCAAGGCAAGAAGCATTTATTAATCACTCATAATGTATGTCAGGCACTATGCTAAGCACCAGAGATACAAATACATTAAAAAGAAAAAAAAGTATATTTATAGGCTCTTTTTGTGGTGACACAGAATTGGAAACTGAGGAGATGCCCATCAATTAGAGAACAAGTTGTAGTATAAGAATGTAATGGAATACGATTGTGCAATAAGAAATGATAAGTGAGCAGATTTTAGAAAAACCAGGAAAAACTTACATGAACTGATACTGAGTGAAGTGAGCAGAACCAGAAGAACATCATACACAGTAACAGCAGCATTGCGCAATGATCAATTATGAGATATAGCTCTTCTCAGCAATACAATAATCCAAGACAATTCCAAAAGACTCTTGATGGAAAATGCTATTCACATTCAGAGAAAGAACTATGAAGTCTGGATGCAGATCAAAGCATACTATTTTCACTTTTTGTTTGGTTTTTGGTTTTTTCATTCTTTCTTGTGGTTTTTCCCTTTTGTTCTGATTCTTCTTTTACAACATGACTAATATAGAAATATATTTAAGATGATTGTACATGCATAACCTATTGCTTGCTGTCTTAGGGAGGAGGGAAGAAAGGAGAAAAATTTGGCACTCAAAATCTTACAAAAATAAATGTTGAAAACTATCTTTATATGTAAATGGGAGGGGGAAGAAAAAAGAAAAAAAAAAACAGTCCCTGGCACAATACTTGCTCTCAAGGAGCTTATATTCTAATAGAGGAAGACAACATATAAAAGGAAGCTGGAAAGCAGAAATGGTGAAGAAATGGTGGCAAAGTCCTTGGAGTCAGAAGTACAGCTGAGAGGGAAATAAAGTATGACAAGTCTGGGAGGTGTCCCCAAAATGGAGACCCTGAAAGAAACTTAGGAGTGGGAAAAGGGAGACCACCAAAAAGTATTTATTTATAAAGTACTTTTTGAAGTTTCAAAAGCACTTTACAAATACTATCCTATTTTATCCTCATAATCCTGTAAGGTACATGCTATTATTTTACATTGAGAAGACTGAGATATAAAGTCAAAATGGGTATATGATTTAGACATAAAATTTGATACCATGAGCAAATTAGAAGAGGAAGGACTAGTTTAACATGTCAGATCTATGGAGAAAGGGAGAATTTATGACCAAAAATGAGATAGAGAATTGTATTATGAAATACAAAATGGATCGTTTTGATTATATTAAATTTAAAAGATTTTGCACAAACAAAACCAATGCAACCAAGATTAGAAAGAAAGCAGACAGCTGGAAAACAATTTTTACAGCCAGTGTTTCTGATAAGGGTCTAATTTCTCAAATATATAGAGAACTGAATCAAATTTATAAGAATACAAGCCATTACCCAATTGAGAAATGGCAAAGAATATGAACAGCCAGTTTTCAGATGAAGAAATTAAAGCTATTGAAAAAATGTTCTCAATCACTATTGATTAAAGAAATGCAAATTAGAACTACGCTGAGGTACCATCTCACACCTATTAGATTGACTAATATAACAAAAAAAGGAAAATGATAAATGTTGGAGAAGATGTGGGAAAATTAGAACACTAATGCATTGTTGGTAGAGTTGTGAACTGATCTACAATGCTGGAGAGCAATTTGGAACTATGCCCAAAAGGCTATAAAACTGCACATATCCTTTGACCCAGCAATACCACTACTAGGTCTAAATCCCAAAGAGATCATAAAAAATGGAAAAAGGAGCCACATGTACATAAATATTTATAGAGGTCTTTTTGTGGTGGCAAAGAATTGGAAATTAAGGGAATGCCCATCAATTGGAAAATGGCTAAACAAGTTGTGGAATATGGATGTAATAGAATTACTATTGTACTATACAAAATAAGCAGACAGATTGCAGAAAAACCTAGAAAGACTTACACGAACTGATGTTGAGTAAAGTGAGAAGAATCAAGAGAACATTCAACAGTATGCAATGATCAAGCATGAAAGACTTACTGTTCTCAGCAATATAATGATGCAAGACAATTTCTGAAAGATTCATGATGGAAAATGTTCTCCACATCCAGAAAAAGAACTATAAGAGCCTGAATACAGATCGAAGCATACTATTTTCAATTTTTTGTTTGCTTTTTTGCTTCTTTCTTGTGGCTTTTCCCTTTTGTTCTGATTCTTCTCTCACAACATGACTAATGTAGAAATATGTTTAACATGATTTTAATGTTGCTTGCTGTTTTAGGGAAGGGGGAGGGAAGTGAGAGAGTGAGAAAAATTTGGAACTCAAAATCTTACAAAAATGAATGTTCAAGGGACAGCTAAGTGGCAGAGTAGATAAAGCACCGGCCCTGGATTAAGGAGAACCTGAGTTCAAATCTGGCCACAGACACTTGACACTTACTAGCTGTGTGACATTGGGCAAGTCACCTAAGCCTCGTTGGCCAGGCCCACCCCCACCAAAAAATGAATGTTTAAATCTGTCTTTACATGTAATTGGGAAAAAATAAAATAAAATACTATTGTTAAAAAAGAGAAAATACTGAGATATGCAAATTTTAAGTAATTTACCCAGGGTCATGTAATGATTGGAGTGATGCCACCTGCTGGAGAGTTACTGTAGGGAAACTCCACCATGAGGAGAAGGCATCTGAGGGCAAGCCATGCAGCTTTTCCTTGGCGTCAGGAAGTGACATTTGCTTGTGGGTACTGTCTATCAAAGCTACCAGCCAATTAGCTTGGAGCTGTGTGTGCGTGTGTGGATGGGATGTTCCCAGTTTCACAGGAGGCTTGTGGGAAGAAAAAGGGGGGAGGCTGGTTCTCTCGCTCTCTTTCATCAGGACTCTCATGGAGAGTGGAGCAGAAATGTGGGGCTTCCTGAGATAGCTGAATCTAGGCCTCTTTCTCTCTCTCTTCACCAAATTCTTATTCTCCTTAATAAATGCTTAAAAGTCTAACTCTTGCTAAAGCTTATAATTTATTGGCAATCACTCATTAGATATTTTAGACAGTATAGCTAGAGTTTTAGCCCCTTACAGTCACACAGCTGGAAAGTATCTGAGGCTAGATTTGAATTTAAGTCTTCCTTACTACAGCTTCAGATCCAACACTTTCTATATCTAGATGCCACGTAGCTGTCAAAAAGATGAAATAGTCTCTAACCTCAAGGAGTTTACATTTTATTATGGGATACAACATTTACATAACACAAATAAGTAAATAGAAAATAATTTCCTTAAGGGAGAGAACTAACAACTGGAAGGATTAAGAAAGGCTTCACTTAGGAAGTATAACCTTAGATGAGCCTTTTAAAAAAAGGGCAGATTTTCAGAATACTTCTAAGTCTTTAGAAGCAGCTGGTGGTACAGCAAATAAAGCACTGGATCTGGAGTTAGGTAGATGAGGGTTCAAATGTGGCTTCAGACATGTATTAGTTGTGTGATCCTGCACAAAGCACTTATTTTTGCCTCAAGCTGTAACATGTGGATAATAGTAAGGAAATAGGAAATAGACTTCACTTAAATTTGTCCAAAAATAAACAGTAATGGTATAATAAATCTAGTAATTAGTCAAAAATAAAAGGAAATGAAACAAAGAGACTACATCTCAAACCATTTATTAAAATAAATGAAGTTCTCTTATTGTGAGCAATAAGAGTGCATGATACCCAATGTCACTATCATCCTAGGCCAAGAGGAAATACCAGTGGTTGAACACTAAAACCTCATAGTACTTAAAAAGTAAAATTTTCTATCCTGAAATGGGCTACACTCTTCAGTGGAAGTAAATGAAAATGAACAGCAGTCAACAATATTGCTGTAAAAATTCCCTATGGTATAATAAGTAATAAAATAATAAGCCTAGATGGGGAAATATTACCCCATTATACACTAATTACTACTATAGTTTTTTCCTCAACCAGTAATTATGGTTTTCATCATTGGACAGGGAGCAGGAGGATCTCTATCGTAGGTACTATATAGTGTGGGCATAAAGATGTCCAATTATAACGCTAAACAGTAAGAGTAAGGGCTCATCCAATTTAGGTGAATATTACCATTATTATCCAATTTACCCATATTAAATGGTGAAATAGAAGCTAGCTACACAAGTGACAACAGTTTCTTCGTTGTTATATGGTTCCATGGTGGCTACTTAGACTTTCTTGACCTCACCCAAGGTACAGTTTAAAGATCAGGCTTAATGCATAGTGTTCCTAAACTATTTTTCCTGGATTAAATCTAACTGAAAATTAAAAGTGCAGTTTGCCTTTTGTGCTAATCTATTCAAAGTATTTCTTCTTCAAGTGGCACTCAAACAAATAGGATGGACTTTCTAAGCTGAAAAATGGCAACCATTCTTGTCTGTACCAAGAAAATGAAGTATCTATACTTCCAGTCTTAAGTCTAATTATTTACTTTATTTGTTCTAACAGGATCATTATCAGTACTAAACATATTCACCATATCTTACTCCTTGGAGTGAAATGTTTTATAATTTACAGACTTGTGGAACCGTCCAACACACCTTCATTTGCTCATCAACTCTTATCTTAACTAGCTAGCTTTTGACTTTTTAGAAGGGAAAAGTGAATAGAAACAGTTCATTCATTTGTTAATTGTTCTCCCCTGATTCAAACATTATTCATTGGATCTTTAGAAGAAAACTAATTTAGCAGAACAAAATATCTAGAAAGTATCAGTATCGCTTTAATGGACTTCAACAAATCAAAGTTAGCTATATCAATGGTGTCAAACTCAAATAGAAATATGGGCCACTAAGGATCCCTGAAAGCCCACGTTGACTTATAAAACAATATATTTAATGTTATCACTATTCACCAAATTTGCAACTTTTTTAGGGGCTGTAAGAAAAGCTTGTTAAACTTTTCAAATTTATTTTTCTTTATAATGATGTTGTCATTGTATAAATAGTTTTCCTGGTTTCTCTTAGAGGCTACCTATAATACAATGGGATTTTAAAATTAAATAAAATTCTTACCACTTGGCTTAGGTCGTATCCCCAAGGAAGAAAAAGGACTCCAGTGTTATATTTTTCCCAATGGGATAACATGAAGTTAAGCAAAACAATGCTCAGGAACAAGAACATCATGTGCTCAGAAAATCCTGGGGAGCTCCTGGGACTTCGACAAACAGAGAACCAAGAAATGGTGAAAAGGGAAGTAGCCCAGCTATCCAACCCATGGTCAAATAGCTCTCCCAGAGGAGTACTGGACTGTGTTCTTCTAGCATGTTTCCCATCTATAGAATCTGTAAAGGAAAGACAACAAAAAATCAAAAGACTTTAATATAAGAAATACAACCCAATGTATTTTTTGTGGTTCATACATGAAATATATAATAAAAAAGAATTAAGATGATAGGATCATAGTTTGAAAGCTAGAAAGGAACTTAAGAGTCACTAAATCCACCCCTTCATTTTTACAAGTGAGGAAACTGAGTCCTCAAGAGAGGTAAACAAGAGACTTGCTCAACACCACATAGGTAGTTAATGGCAGAGCTGGGATTGGAACTTGGGTTGGGAACTCCAACTTCAGCATTCTTCCTACTCCACCATGCTGATGAATAAAGTCAATAATATGCTATACACAAAAATAAAACTATCATTAACCACTATCAAAAACAAACTTTTCCACAAAGGTTTTATTTATAATGTGCTAATACAAGTGTCCAAGTTAGCCAATTCATTAGAAGTAATCATCAGTTCACTGGAAGGAATTTACCCATTAGTATTGGTTTGTCATGAAGTAGACCAGGTTCTCATTCCTGTGGGTTTTCAGACTGAATCTAAGTTGTGTTAAAGTCTAGAATATGAAAACATCTATATATTTGTTTCTAGCACAAATAAATACTTATTTCTATATAAAAATTTCTCCAACTCATAAATAATCAAAATTAGCATTATTCTTCCTTTATTCTCATGAGATTGTTCTGTAGTAACTAAGAGAATATATGGTCTATGAGGTGTTTTACCAAGTACCATCAACCCAAAAAAGACCGAAAACTAGTCAGTGTTGTGAGAAAATAATTATTAATAATGGTTTTGGCGGGGCCCAGAGACCCCCCCCCCCAACTCTGGCTGGTTTCTCAGAGCCAGCCCAAAGACAATAGAAATTGCAAATCAAACTCTTAGTAGAGGGTCTGTCTTTCACTAGACTTGGAGCTCAGCCCAGCACTGCTCATTTTAATATGGACCACCCTCAGGTCCAGTAAACCAATAGATTTGAATGATGCTAGCCAATTAATTAGCTTTGAACAGTGTGTAAGGACCGCCTCTCCTCTGGTCTTCAAGAGGCTTATGCTCTCTTGGCCTGGGATGCTGAAGGAGACAGCCACAGATCCCCTTCTCTCTTCTCTCTCTAGCTCTAGGTAACGTAGGACCTCTGAATTCTGGAGCCATGTGCTCGCTCGCTCGCTCTCTCTCTCTCTCTCTCTCTCTCTCTCTCTCTCTCTCTCTCTGGTGATGGGGATTTTCAGCTTGCCTTAAATGCAGTCAGCTCTTTATTAACATTTAATATACTTTAATAATAAATGCTTGCTGCCAAAAACTGGTGCAATCGCCTCTAATTTATAAGTAGCAATATATTAGAAACCCCAGCTAAGTTCCCCAATAACTTAGAACAGACACAGGCTTCCCCCCCACCAATATTTCAAACGACACAGTGTACAAAGATTTATTAAATGCTTGCTATGTGCTAAGCTGGCATTATTGTGCTAAGGACTGGGGATACAAAAAAAAAAGGCCAAAAAAAGTGTCTACTCTCTACTCTAAAGGAACATGCATTCTAATCAAGGAGATAATATATAAAAAACTAGGAATATATACAGAATAGATGAAGATCATCTGATCATCTCTCCACTTTGCATCTGCCACTCTCCCTGGTTACTACTGCTCAGAAAAAGATACCCCTCCCAGTATAAGCTCATCTCCTCTAAACTCTCCACTATGCTGCTAACTCAAGTCTTGATCGACACCAACCCCTTCAGCTTCCACTCCTCTCTAACTGGAAGACTGAAGGGCAGAATACTGAATTCTTCCCAATGCCTTCCTCTATAGAGAGCAGAAACAAATCTCAGATCACTCTACTTTGTATCTGCTGGCCTGTGTGTTTCCAACTCCACTGAGTACGATACCCTCTGTCATCCTATTCCCCCTCTTCACTTTCCTACCTCCTTTTAGGTGTTGTCTCCTCTTTACAAACTCCTTGAGAGTAGGGACTTTCTTGTTTATTAATTGTATCATTGGCACTTAGCATAGTGCCTGTCACATAACAGGCCAACAGGTGTTTAACAAATGTTTATTGGATTGGTTTACAAGATTGGATTGAAAGGGCAACTACTAGTATAGGTAAAACAGCTGTCTGACTAAATTTTTCACTTTTCACCCCACTTTTCAAGGGTATTGATGGGAGAGATCATTTCAATTTTGTCGATATCACCAGCACCTAGCATAATGCCTGGCATGAAGTATTAATTGGTCAAAAACCATTTATTATACACTTACTATGGACCAGGTGCTTAACAAATAAGTATTTATTCTGATGGTATCTGAATACAGACCAAAGCGTATTATTTTTCATTTTCTTTCCTTTTTTCATTTGGGGGAATTGTGTGTTTTGGGGTTTGGTTTTTTGTTGTTGTTGTTTTTTGTTTGTTTTGTTTTTTTAGTGAGGCAATTGGGGTTAAGTGACTTGCCCTGGGTCACACAGCTAGTAAATGTCAAGGGTCCAAGGCCAGATTTGAACTCAGATACTCCTGACTCCAGGGCCTGTGCTCTATCCACTGTGCCACCTAGCTGCCTCGGACGGAATGGTGTTTTGAGTTTTCTTCCACAAAATGACTAATATGGAAATATGTTTTACAAGATTTCGTACATATAACCTATGTCAGATTGCTTACTGTCCCAGGGTAGAGGGAGGGAAAAGAAGGAAAGATAAAGTTTGGAACTCAAAACTTTAAACAATACCAAACATTAAAATGTTTTACATGTAACTGAGGGGAAATAAAATATCATTTAAATTTTAAAAATTAGTTAAAATGAATTGAGCATATTTTCAGTAATGCTGTCTCCTCAGCCCCAGATTAAAAGAGTTTTGTGTTCTAAACTTAAAAACAAAACAAAAAGACCAGAATGTAAAATAGTTAAACCAATTTTTAATATTGGTTTTAATATTAATAATATTATTAATTAATAATATTGTCTTAAGTTGGGGCAGCTAGGTGGCGCAGTGGATAGAGCACTGGCCCTGGATTCAGGAGGACCTGAGTTCAAATTCGGCCTCAGACACTTAACACTTACTAGCTGTGTGACCCTGGGCAAGTCACTTAACCCCAAATGCCTCACCCCAAAAGAAATTTGTCTTAAGTCTTTATTAATTTATTGTATTAATTTAATTTATTAATTAATAATATTGGTTTATTAATAAAATGTATGTTAACTTTAATTTGTTCAACTGATTTTATGATGATTTTTCTGTGTATAATTGATTGATAGATACTTTTAATTGTTATATAGGGCAAGTAGTCTACCTATTGGGTTATTTATACTCTAGCTGCTAAATCAAGCAGGGTAAACTGGTAAAAACTTCTGTGGGCTAATTTTAAGAAACTATTTTCAAGGCTTCATGACTGGTAACTGCTGAGCAGACTACCATAAAATCAAAAACCATTATACAATACTAAAGAAAAATGTATGTAATCCTTCATAGTACCATAGTAGCATAGCTAAAGGTGGAAGGGAAATAATTTATTAATTAGGAGAATTGATAATCCACATGAACTCAGTGAAAGATAAATAAGTAACACAGAGTCAGTCACATAGAAAATATAACAAGAACCACAAACCTTTTAACCTTTTAACTTCACTGGTTAAGCCAAACAGACTATAATTTTACTATGGTAAAATGATCTTAACATTAACAAAAAGGTTAAATTAATGCTAATTAGCCATGAAGGACAAATTACCAAATGATGGCATGTTCAGAAGAGTAAAAAACATCAGATTAAAGTATAATTTCAGTTCTTGCCTCAAACAGTCCAGACTGGTTCAAGTCCAATAATCCAACTGAGTTAGAAGTAATTTTAAGGAAAATCATATTTATTTAAAATGACTACCCTTCAGAGAGGGGGAAAGGGGACTAGGAAAGAAATATTAAGGTCTGTTTTTGCAAATTCAGGAATCTTTTTTTAAATGCAAATACTCCTGGGAGAAATTATATCTTAAACCATTCAAAGAATCCAACAGATACTTATTGAGTACTTCTTAAGTAGAGAGGAAGGTACTTGATGATGGGAGAGGGAAGTGTGGGGGATAACAACCCAACCAATTAACTATAACAAGAAACAGAAGATGAGTTGGATGTGATCTCCAAGGCTCCTTCCTTACTTCCAAAAATAAATAAATATAATTATCATATAATTCCAGGAGAATAAGAGATGTTCTATAGCTATATGGTTTTTGAGGAAGAAAAGATCATTTTTCATTCAGCAGATCCTGCATGACAGAGGTAACCTTCAGACTGGGCTCTGAAACAGAAAAAAACTAAAGAGAGATGGCATTCTAGATCGATCAATTATTAAATAAAGAATCATTGTAGTTGTCATTATTCAGTCATTTTTCAATCCTGTCTGATCCTTCATGACCCCATAAGGGGTTTTCTTGGCAAAGATACTGGAGTGGTTTGATGTTTCCTTCTCCACTTCATTTTACAGATAAGGAAACTGAGGCAAACAGGATTAAGTGACTTTCCCAGGGTCACACAGCTAGTAAGTGTCTGAGGTGACATTTGAACTCTGGTCCTCATGACTCCAGGGCCAGTGCTTTCCACTATGACACCTAGCTGCCCTCTAGTTCTATTTAGCAAAAAATAGTCAGTTGTAAACTGAGTCCTAGAAAATAACTCATCTAAGGTCACAGCTAGTTTATGACAGAGCTGGGACTAGAACTCCCATCTAATTATTTGGTCACCAAATAAAAGAACATAATTAAAACAAAGGATATAGTCCTGGAGGTGGAATCAAGATGGCAGGTGAATGCCAAATGGAGAAAACAGAAGGAGATAAGAACAATGGAAAGATGTCAAAGGAATTAATAGTACTTCCTCAGCTTGCCAAGGTCAGTCCTAACTATGCCACTTAAAGGTTACTGGCTGTATGGTGAGAACTGTCAACCCAAGTCAAAATGATTACATCACAATTGGCCACCATGTAACTAATTGTACAATCACAAATATAACTATTGTAGTTTCTGATAAAATACAAATAGATCTTTAAGTATTCTGTTTTCATACAAATATCTGTGATACTGAATGGAGTGGAGAGATACTGAACAGCAAAACCATTCCTAAGTCCTGTTGTTTTGAGTTGTCCAAGTGACTAGCATAAAAATTCACCTGGTGGCTTTTAATGCCAATCTGAGACTCATGCCATAATGCCTTTTGAGGTTTAACTTAAAATAAGTCATGCATGTCATAATACATTTGTTCCTTATAGGACAAGATTTACACAATGGGATTCTTTTTCCTGTTCAGTTATATACCTTTCATTATTGGAAAACTCTAGTGTTAAAAGGAAGATCTCCCAATTAAAACTCTGACCCTATCTATCACCAAAGTATTTTGAATACAGTAAACAGGAAAGAAAACGAAAGACCAAGGAACTGGGGAGGCTACAAGAATTTTTCATTTAAAAAAAAAAACTACGTGATTGCCAACAATTCTGTGGTTTTAGCTGCTTTCAGAAGGAGGAATGTGATAATAGCTCCTGGGTGGAATAATTTTTGGCTAGACTTGTTTAAATCTGAGCCTAAAACTTTAAGAGAACAGCTTGGACTGAATTTCTAATTTTTTTTTTTTAAGTGCTATGCATTTCATCCTACTGTGGCCTTGCCAGACACTGGGCCTTTAGGGAGTCTGGCACCAGATTTTACAGCAGCAAAGTGAACTCTAATACATTAGTTGCTGTGAGCTGCACAACTCCACAATCATCATTAAGGAGTGTGTACCGTGTCCCTAAAGAACTGCAGGAGTATTTTGAATAGACCCCTAAAAAAGTATTTGTAAACCTTTTCATTAGGGAAAATAACACAATTTCGTTAAACCTCCAGAAGAGAGTCAATCTAAATTAGGAGGGGTGACATAAGTATAAGATATGAGCTAGATATAGCTAGTATTTCTATTATTTTTCTTTAAATCCTTATTTTTTCCTCTTCTTTTGACAAATAGATCTCAAATTTTCAGAAATATACACTTTTACACTTCATTTATATTTTTCATTAATGAGATCTATTAATTAAATATTGTTTTTATACTTTTTCAGAAAGTTTCAGAAAATACAATTTTTGTTCTCTTATTACATTTCTGAAGTGACTGGCAGCTAGGTGGTACGGTGGATAGAGTTCTGAGCCTGGAGTCAGGAACACCTGAGTTCAAATCCTGCCTCAGATACTTACCAGCTCTGTGCCCCTGGTAAATCATTTAACCTCTGTTTGCCTCAATTTCCTTATCTGTAAAATGGGAGTTATAATACCACCTACCTCCCAAAGTATTAGTAAGGAACAAATAAGATGATCTTTGTGTAAAGCATTTAGCTTTACAGTGCCTGGCATATATCTGCTACCTAATACATGCCGTTCCTTTCCTCCCTCTTCTAAACGTTTTCCTCACTAAAAATTAGATTTCTTGAGAAAATAGAAATAATAAAATGAGCAAGTACAGTTTCAGTTTCTATAGAGGCAGCTGGGTGGTACAGTGCAGTGGACAGAGTGCTGACCTTGAAGTCCTACTGTTGTTGCTATTGTCTTTCCTTTGTTTTCAAAGAAGACCAGGACATCAGGTGACATTATGACTTGAAGTGAATTGGATTTAAGTGAGGGAGGGCTATGCAGCATCACCAACCTCACTCTCTCCTCCAGAGCCATCTGGGTCCAGTGGCAAGATATACATCATGACAACTAGAGATGGCCCCAGATATTTAAGGCAATTGGGCTTGTGACTTGCCCAGGGTCACACAGCTAGTAAGTGTCTGGGGTGACATTTGAACTCGGGTCCTCTCAACTTCAGGGCCAGTACTCAATCCACTGCACCACACAGCTGCCCCTTGGAGTCAGGAAGACCTAAGTTAAAGCCTGAAACACTTACTAACTGTATTACTCTGGATAGGTCACTTAATTCTCCATCAGCCTCCATCTATAAAATGAGGATAATAATAGCATGTACTTCACAGGGTTGTTGTGAGGATCAAATTAGATATGCAAAACACTTTGCACATTTTAATGCACTCTATAAATGCCAGTTACTGTTATTATTATTATTATATTATTCAGATTTCCATACAAGTAATATAGTTCTTTAGAGTTTTCAAAGCACTTTGTTCAGGACATCCCCATGAGGTAGATAGTATGAGTATTAATTTCTCCTTTTTGTAGATAAGGAAACTTAGTCTCAGGGAATTTGTGTCACTTGCCCAAGTTAATATAGGCAGAAAGTGCTGGAGCCAGATTTAGACCCAAGTCTCCCCATTCTGAATCCGATCTCTTCTTCACATTATGCTACACTGTCTGCTAAGTGAGAACTGAATGATTTTTCTGATGGTAATAGCCTTGATGCTCCTTTTCAGCAACCACGAGGCATAAGCAATATGGTGGAACTGCAGAGGAAGCTCTTCTTCATTCTCCATATTTAATTCTTTGCAAAGACAGTCTGTGATCAGTTTGTGCAGATAATAAATTAACTGCCTCTTTGGTCATTCACTAATAATTAGCTCTAAGTTACCTGTCAGCCTCTGCTATCAGAATGTAGGCACCCCCAACTCCAGGATTCCTTACTTCATGACTTAAAACTGAACTTGGAACTTGGAACCCTATTTCATGCTTGTATTTACCAGCAAAACACAGCAGCTTAAGAAAATTGTATTCTATCCACAAGCTGATCAAAGTTGCCAGCCTAATTAACTTCTTTAAGAAAATTATCCTTTCTTATATGTCCATAGATGCAGGTCAATTTGAAATCATTGAATTAGTTCCTAATATAACAATTTCCCTAAAATAAAAACTCTAGGTGAGCTAGATAGTGTGATACATACACATAAAAAGGCAAGAGTAACTGGTCTTTTAAAATTAAGCATCAAATTCAAAGTAATTACAAAAATGAAGGAGCAGCCACTTTCAATCATTGTCATCAAAACCTAATTTACTAAAGATGACATATTTAAATTCTTTTTCTTAATTTCATTTCTTAGGTCCTTATTTTGTTTTGCTTTTAGGAAGGGAAAAAAGAAAAATTCTTGTGGGATGGGAGGGAAAATAGTAGAAAAAAATTAAGCTCTAGATAGAGGACCTAACCTAGAAGCAGCTACAGAGGCCTAAGATGAATGATTTTTAGTATTTCTCTTAAAACTTTTGTACATGAAATGTTCAAAAAGGCCTGGTCCCTTGGAAGGCTAAATCATTGTCTTCCTTAAAAGTAAAATATTTAAAGAATTCTCCTTATAGCCTGGAAACCACCCCCCCCAAAAAAAAAATTTCTCATGTTCAAAGAGTCTTTTGTTAAAAGAAAAGGTAAAGATTTACACAGCAACTATCCCTGAAATTCACAAACAGCCCTCTTTTGTACGGCCAGAAGGTGGCAACAGTTTCCCATACAATTTTCTAACACTAGCTCTGGTTGCTTTAGTATTCAGAATCTCTCACTAAAGAAGAATTATCATTTATTTACACCACTAGGTCTGGTCAAGCTATGTTTTCAAAGCACAAAGACTTGCCCTAGATGATTTCATTCATTTTTATGCTAATTATTACCTATTTGGAAATTCACATCGGGTGTAATATAGTTCAAAAGAGCAAAGTTATCAGACAAGGTGGAAAAAAACAAGAAAAATGAGTAGAAAGAAAAAAGGAATAAAAAGTAGATGGGGACTTAGTTTAATCACAATATGAAGCAAACTAGCTTGTCTAGAGTAGTTTGGCTAAAAAAAATCAGCTTAGAGATCTAGGTATGCACTATCAGTCATAATTTTTTTGTTTTTTGTTTTTTCCTGGAAAAAATTAAGGCCATCAATATGAATGACCTTCAACTCCAGTGTCCTCCTCTTAACATTTCAAAGTTTTCCCTCATATTACCTTCTTTCCCTCCAATTACAGAGGGAAAAGTCAGTCTCCTCCTTGTCAAAGCAACCTCCACCTGTACTTCTCAACACATTCCGTATTTCTCCTGTGACCTTGCTCCATCGACCATATCCTGTCCCCTGCATCTCCCCCTTCAAGTGGCTCCTACTACAATACAAAATATGCTTAGGTCATCCCAATCCTAAGAGCAAGCCAAGAAAAACCACCTTCCACTGATCCTGCTTCTCCCTCAAGCTATTATACTCACTGACTATATTTTCTCACAATTTACACTTTACAATCTGGTTTCCATCTCTCCTAATCTCCTTAGCTTGCTGACGATAAATGAATGACCTCCTTGTCACTAAATTCAGTGGCCTGATTCCTGTCCTCATCTTACACTTCTTTTCATCACCTGACCCTATCTATGGGCCACCACTTTCTAGATATCTCCTTCCCTGTGGCCTATGTGAAGCTGCATTCTCTCACTTCTTCTATCCTCTCTTTGTGTTGGCTCCTCATATTTTCAACTTTGGTATCACCCCCCACCAAGTTCTGCTTCTGTCCCTCTCCCTGTCACCTTCTGTACCCTTATCTTTACTAGTCTAATTTACTATTTGAATTATCACCTCTATAACATGTCATGCAAATCTTTACTTCTCCTCAGACATCTCTTTATTCCCCACCCAGCTGCACTCACTTTGGACTTCTTTAGCTTCTACACCTGGTCAGGTGTTTTACTTTCTCCCCCACCACTCCCTCTTCAGGTCTGTGTATTTCTTATCTTTTCCCATTTTATTGTAAACTCCTTGAGGGCAAGAACTATCTTTCTTTTTCCTATTTGTATTCCCAGCACTTAGCACAGTGCCTGGCACGTGGTAGGTGCTTAATAAATGTTTATTGACTATTGATCTCCACTCTCAAATTGTTCCAAGAGTTCCCATCCTAATACTTAAAATTATTCCACATCTACACTTACATTTCCCACTAATGAATCGAAATGAATATAAATCTCTTCAGATTTGCCCCTCTCCTTACTCACCCTGCTCATTCAGGTTCATAACTTTGAAGTTATTTTTGACTCTTCTCTGTCCCCCAACTCCCACATCCAATCCATTGACAAGTCCGATAAATTGTACCTTGTAATATTTTTCCCATCTATCACTTCCTCTCAACTTTTCATGTAACCGCTCTAGTTCAGACACTCATCTCTTCTCAAGTCTGCCTTTTGAGGTTCTCTCTCCACAGCTAAATTCAGGCACCTGCCTTTCAATGAAGGCTCCTCCCTCTCCCATCTCCACTGCTAGCCTCCACTCCCATGAAAAGTGATCTCTACCTCATCAAATTTCCCATAGCACTTTGTCTACACCTCTTCCCATACTTATCACATTCTCCCTACAATCACAATTATCTGTAATTATGACACTTTTTTTTTAAGTGGGGCAATTGGGGTTTAGTGACTTGCCCAGGGTCACACAGCTAGTAAGTGTTAAGTGTCTGAGGCCAGATTTGAACTCAGGTACTCCTGACTCCAGGGCTGGTACTCTATCCACTGCGCCAACTAGCTGCCCCTGTGACACTTTCTTTACCACCCTTTCCCCTTAACTCTCTACCTACCTGCCCCATTAGAACCTCTTCCACTATAATTTCTACCATTAGCTCCCAACCCCCTTGAAAGCAAGGCCTATGTCATGTCTCTCTATCTCCAGCTCCTGGCAAAGTTCCTTTCTTGCCAAAGGCACTTAATAAATGTTGGTTGAACTGCATTTAATTGAACTCATAGTGCCCAATATGCACTATCCTTTGAAGTGGTTGCGGTGGAAGTAGTATACTTATCACAACAATGCTGTTATGGCCATCTCTAACAGTTTCATTCCATTGGGCAGACTATTAGGGTTAGCCCTGGGAAAAATGTAATTTTAGCCTCTACTGCTCTTCAAATTATTATACCTCTCTGACCCCAATCCCACTCAGCTTTTGCTGGAATTAATCACAGCTTCTGAATTACTCTTGCCTTGATATAAATGATACTTACCAGTACTTACCAATACTTTCCAAAAAAAAAAAGAAGAAAGATTTTCCCCTTCAATTTTATGACTCAAAAGGATACTCAATTCATATGAAAGTTTTCTTACTTTGGAATACCTCATTCACCTGAGTTGCTGGATTCAATATCATCATACTAAGTAAGATTTGTCAATTCTTTCAATGGGCAAATTGGTGCCTAGTGCATAAAAAGCCACTTGCTTCCCACTTTGAATGTAAGCCCAACCATAAATACTCTGGTCTTTCTCTGTATGTGACCCTTCCAATTGAAACCCTCTCACACTAAGCCCCAACAATGCTTAGAACCTAGACTACTTCAGATGGATTTCTCCCCCAACAGCCCCTTTCTCCTTTATAGCAGGATTCAGCTAGGTCAGTAACTAAATTCTGAGTAGAGGCTTAGGAACAGAACCTAATGTGATTATACAATAACCCCCTATCTCCACAGACCTAATGAAGCACTTGACTGGACAGCTGCAATTATTCAAAACATTTTTGTAAATCATTATTTTAATGTATTTTCAGAGCTTGGAACCCTTTGTTTTGCTTTAGTGGTGGAAAATCTGAATGCTCTAGGAACAGATGTGATTATTTTAAAAGCCTTAAATCATACAGAGCTGCTGTTAATTCTGAAGAAGTCATTTGGGCCTCAGTTTCCTCATCTATAAAATAGGGATAATAGTAGTAGGGATAATAGTATCTCATAGGCTTATTATGAGAAAATGCTTACTAAACCCTGAAACATCAGGTAAATATGAGTCATCATCATTCTTGTTACTCTTATAAAGCAAATACTTTCCACAGTATGATTTTTACCAATCCTCCTTAATTCTAGCGCCTCCCCTCTGAGATTACCTCAAAAGTTTATCCTTTGTAGATCTTGTTTGCATGTTGTTTCCCTCACTAGGCTGTGATTTCCAAGAGGACAGGGTTGTTTTTGCTTTTCTTTGTATCCACATTGCTTAGCACAGTGCCTCTGAGGACATCCTTGTATTATACAGTAATCATTGTATAAACACATTATAATGATGGATATTCATTGTCATTACTCCACTGCTATAATATTCAAAGCCACATTTTTAGTACAAAAAGTAAAGAACTTTATTTTAGAAAAGACTCATTTATATTAGCATATTTGGTTTAAGAAAGTAGGGATACATTTAATGTATTTGCATTAAAAAGTTCAATGAATTTTGGAATGTCAAAAAAAAGAAAGTAGGGATATAAATTGTATTTGTCAATGGCTTCCAACAAAAATAAATTTTCCCTTAAATTTTATGGCTCAGAGGCAGCTAGGTGGTACAGTGGATAAAGTGACAGCCCTGGATTCAGGAGGACCTGAGTTCAAATCCGGCCTCAGACACTTGACACTTACTAGCTGTGTTACCCTGGGCAAGTCACTTAACCCTCACTGCCCCACAAAAATAAAAATTCTTTAAAAATATATGGCTCAAAGGGGTAAGCTTCAATCCAGCTGATTTATATTATTTATATTATTTATATTTATATTATTTATAGTATTACATGTTATATTATTATAGTGTATTATATTTATTTCCTAATTTATAACACCTCATTCACCTGAGCTGCTAGATTAGGTATTATCATATTAAGTAAGATGTCAATTCTCTTAGTGAACAATTTTTTTTTTCATACTGTACCTAAAGCATAGGCAGAAAAGGTAGAGAGAGCAGCAAACCACCACACCCAGTTTGGAATAAGCTTGGAACCTGTAAAATACAGTAGAATAAAGAGTAAGGATTATATCCAAGATAATCACATAAATTACTACACATAATACCTCTTATCATCTTATATAATTATTTAATATTATTCATACTAAAATAACCTTAACTGTTATGCCCTTTAATGTATCTGCTATCCACAAAAACAAACCTATCAAAGTTTAAAGGGATTTCAGATGACTTGGTCCAACCCCTTCATTTCATAGTTGAGGAAACAGATCTTGAAAAGAATGTACAATGAACACCGAGAAGTCAACAAGTCCAAAGTAGAATTCCTGAGAGGTTAAGCTGGGTCACATAGCTTGTTAAGGGACTGGTTAATTCATTTAAGCAAACAAAACAAATATTGAGTTGAGAGCCTTGACAAGTTACTCATACTAACCTAACATATTCTATCTGTTGCCAAACCATATCATTTCTACCTTCATAACATTTTTCCTATATGTCCCCTTCTCTCCCCTCACACAGCCACCACCCTGATGCAGTCCTAGTCACCTCACAGATAGTCTACTACTATAGCCTTCTGATTAGCTTTCCTACCTCAAGTATCACCCCATTCCAACCCATCTTCCTTGGAGCTGCCAAAGGGATTTCCCATTGGTTGACCATGTCAATCAACTACCCCCCACCCCCAATAAACTTCAGGGCTTAGCCATTTTCTTCAAGAACCAATATAAATCTTTTCTGGCATTTAATGCTTTTGATTATCTGGTCCCTTCCTGCCTTTCCTGTCTCCTCACACTTTACTCCCCTCCAAATTCTCTATGATCCAGCAGCCTTGCTGCTCCTTGGACAGAATACTCCATTTCCCAACTCCATGCTTTTTTACTGACTGCATCCTCATGCCTCAAATACCATTCCTTTTTCTGGCTTCCTAGTCTCCTTATCTCACCTTCTGCAAGAAGCCATTCCAAGTCCCTTCCCCACTCCCAAATTGCTACTGTCTTCTTTCTGAGATAAGCTCCATTTACCCTCCATGTACTTCATATGTGGTTTTTTTTTTGCATGCTCCTCTCCTCCTCTTCCTGCTCCTCCTAACTTCTTCTTCCTCCTCTTCTTCTCCTCCTCCTCCTCTGCTAATCTTATTTTATTGATTTATCATTTTGGTTCTTGATTATGATTCTATTTCCTCTCTTGGATACCATTGCTAACTGACCACCCAGCTGCTTCACTCTCAATTCAAGTCCCACCTTCTTCAAGAAAACTTTCCTTAATCTTAGTACCTTCCCAATTTATCCTGTATATATATAGCTCATTAGTACATAGTTCTCTATATGTTGTTATGCCCCATTACACTGTGAGCTCCTTGAAAGTAAGGATTATTATTTGCCTTTCTTTGTATCCCACGTACTTAGCACAGTATCTGTCAACCGATACTTGTTGATTTACAAAGATGAGTCTTCCTAATCCCAGGCCCTGCACTCTATGCACTGCACCACCTAGCTGAAGAGGATCACAAATGACTGAGTAACAATTTCTAAAAACCTAATATATAAATAGATTCTTAAATCACCTGATAGCAAATAACTGAAAATATTTCATGTTAGGAGTAAAGTAGGTACTACTCTACAATACATTAAAAAGTACACAAACATACATGAATAACTTTCTGCTTAGTATTGTAATTAAAGAAAATTCTTTTCCTTTCCCTTCTCTTCCCTTCTTTGTTGCCTCTGACCAGTTCTGTGATGTGTTAAGGAACTCAGACTAGGGTTGGGGAAAGAAGATAGGGAAAAACACAGCAAGGAGTTATGCCAAGTCCCATTTGTCCCTACTTCTTCTCTTTATCTATACCTTCTCTCTTATTACTGAAGGCCCTAGATCCCAAGACTAGCCGGTCCTGGGATAAGATGAGCAGTATTTAAGTGGTGTGAGAGTTGGGTCCCAGGAGTGGTTAAGAATAACAGTGACACAGTATCAACAACACTGTGTGTTGATCAACTGTGATGGACTTGATTCTTCTCAGCAGTACCATGGCCCCCAAGATAGTCCCAAAGGACTCATGATGAAAAATGCTCTCCAAATAAAGAAAAAAAAACATGGCATATAGATGCAAATTGAACTATACTATTTCTACTTTTTTCGTTTTTCTTTTTTGAGGCTTTTCCCTTTTGCTCTGATTCTTCTTTCACAACATGCCTAATGCAGAAAAATGTTTAATGTGATTGTACATACATAACCTATATCAGATTGCTTCCTGTCTTGGGGAGGGGGAAGGGAGGGGAGGGAGGAAGAAAATTTTGAAACTAGAAATCTTATTAAAAAAAATGTTGAAAACTATTTCTATATCTAACTAGAAAATAATAAAATACTTTAATGATTTAAAAAAAAGAATAACAGTGACAAGCAGAAAAAGGTTAGAAAAGACCACGGGAATGCCCAAGAGCATCAAGGAGAAAAAATGGTCTTCAGGCAGTTCCCTAGGTAGGGAAACTATACAGGTAAAGGTGCTATTTAACATGTCTCAGTCCAGGCAGAATCAGTGTGAGGCTACCCTGGGACATGGTGCCATAGGTATGAAACTTATTAATCTCAGGGTTACTCTCAATCACCCAGGTTTGCAACCTCAGCAGGCCATGGGGACTGAATCTGCCACCAAAGCTTCCAGATCTCATAGCCCACAGACAGTAAGGGGATCAGACAACTGGTCAGAAGGAGATTACGGGGGATACTTGCTGGCAATGGATGTAGTACTATGTTGAATTGTACATACAGTGATTCATCACAGTCCCAGGGCAAGGGGAAGCACTGGCACATAAGAGCTCAAAGCTGCAGGGGATCAGGGACCATGGTTCCAGGGCAGAAAAGAGTGCTTGTAGTCACTCACAGACCAGAGCAGAGGCCAACAGGGCAGTGACTCCATCTCTCCTTGGATCATACAACTTTGTAAGAACTAAAAATTTACAGACTCATAGAATTAGTTCTGAAAACAGTAGCACAAAAAACCTGAAGCTTGGGACAGTGCCCACTCCACCCTGGGAGCAGAGCCCAACTTTAGCATAACATTAAAAATCAAGAAATAGGCTGGGAAAAATAAGTAAACAACAAAAGAAATTGACCATACAAAGATAATATGGAAACAGGGAAGATCAAAACAAACTCAGAAGAGACCAACACTGTCCAAATGGCTATATGCAAAGCCTCAAAGAAAAATGTGAATTAGTATTAAGGCCAAAAAAATAATTCCTAGAAGAGCTCAAAAAGGATTTTAAAAATCAAATAAGAGAGGTAGAGGAAAAACTGGTAAAAAGAAATGTGAGTGATGCAAGAGAATCATGAAAAAAGAATCAACAGCTTGGTAAAGGAAGAACAAATAAAATGGAAAAAGATGTACAAAAATTCACTTAAGAAACCAACTCCCTAAAAAGTACTGTTAGTGGGGGGAAAAAAGTACAGTTAACCAAATGAAAATAAAGTTACAAAAGCTCAACAAAGAAAATAATTTCTTAAAAATCCAAATTTGGCAAGAGAAGAGGGATTGCAAATTTGCTGTCGTTCAGTTGTCTCAATCATGTCTGACATTTTATGACCACATTTGGAGTTTTCTTGGCAAAGATATTGGAATGGTTTGTCTTCTCCTTCTCTAGTTCATTTTACAGATGAGGAAACAGGGTTAAGTAATTTGCCAAAGGTCACACAGATAGTAAGTGTCTGAGGCTAGAGTTGACTTACAAAGATGAGTCTTCCTAATCCCAGGCCCTGCACTCTATGCACTGCACCACCTAGCTGAAGGGGATCACAAATGACTGAGTAACAATTTCTAAAAACCTAATATATAAATAGATTCTTAAATCACCTGATAGCAAATAACTGAAAATATTTCATGTTAGGAGTAAAGTAGGCACTACTATACAATAGATTAAAAAGTACACAAACATACATGAATAACTTTCTGCTTAGTATAACAGAATCTTTTTTTTTTAATCAGGTGACTTCCTACTTAGGAAAAGAACTGGCTCAAGAAACCAGATGTGTCTAAAAATATTTTAACAAATCCTATTTCTGCCTTTATCTCACCTTAAATATTTGCCAGTTTTCTCTTTGTCCTATTCTTCCCTTCTCTCTCTTTTACTTCTCTTCCTACAGTTCTCAGTTATCAGGCTTTCTCTCTCCTTTCTCTTTTTTTCCTCCATAATACTGGAGTTAAGAAGAACTAGGTTTGAATCCTGCTTCAAGCTCTCTTTGTGACCCACGTCTCTATTTCCTTGTGTGTAAAATTAGGGGATTTAGACTAGATTCTCTAAGTGTTCCCTTACCCTCATTCAAAGTCCCTTTCCATTAGTTTCTCATTCATGGGATTACAGATTTAGAGCTGAAAGAGACCTTTTGTTATTGCACAGTCCTTGCAGTGGTGTCTGACTTGCTGTGACCCCATTTGGGGTTGTCTTGTCAAAGATACTGGTGTGGTTTGCCATTTCCTTCTCCAGCTCATTTTACAGATGAGGAACTGAAGCTAACAGGGTTAAGTGACTGGCTCAGGGTCATGCAGCTAGTGTCTGACACAGTATTTAAGCTCAGGTCTTCCTGATTCTAAGTCTAGTACTCTATCCCCTGTTCGAACTAGCCACCAATTTTTTGTGGCTAAAAATGTTTCATCTATTTAGGTGTAAGAAGGTATTTCTGAATCTCTTCAGCAGCTGTTATTGAATAATAGCATGAAGATTAGTGATATGGAGTCCATAAAATAGAGCTAATCCACTGAAGGTACCAGAGACATTCTACATTAAGAAGAAAAGAAAAACTTAAGACAAAAAATGACAGCAGCTCATGGGGCTATTGGGAGGAAGGCCCTTACCATAAATCTCTATAGAAATCTGAGTTATCATCATCACCATGAGGAGAATTTGGACCTGTCTGTTCTACAGAAGACAAAATGAGGAACAATGGTTGGAATATGCCAAGAGGCAGGTTTTTGCCTCCTATATAAGAATAATTCCTGTGTAACCATTAATGCACAAAAGTAGAATGGGAGGTGCTGGTTTCCATCTTGCTGGAGGTCTTTAGGAGACATCTGGATAGTCAGGGATGCTGTTGAGAAGATTTCTATTCATATACATGTGGGGCTAGTGGCCTCTGGGTTTCTATCCAACTCTCTCATTCAAGAACAGGGGTAAGTGACTCTGGTGCTGTTGAGACTTTTTAGCAGGGAACTTCCCTGGAAATTCCCTGGTCACACATTTCTAACCTAATAAAATCTCACTAATTTGAAATATGTGAGAAGCTCACTCAAGATTAGTTAAAAATTTGAATTAGAAAATATTTTAAGAGAAATGCAATTTTGTTACTTTCAAGTACAAACAGGAATACCTGAACTAAAGTAAAACTTGTTGCCTCATATAAGACTTTTTTGAGACCTGCTTTCATGAGAACATAAGAATGATTGGTTGGTTAAATAAATGTTTATTTTTTTCAAAGGAATTTAAATTGCTCCCTACATCCTTATTTGTAGGGAGCAGTCCAGATGGTGGAGTGGATAAAGTGATGAACAATGAGGAAGGAAGACCTGAGTTTAAATTCTATCTTGGATACTTACTAGCTGTGTGGCCCTCACAAGTCACTTAACCTGCCTTAGATTCAGTTTTCTGATTTATAAAATGAGGGTGATAATAGTACCTACTTCATGAAGATTAAACAAGATGCCATGGAAAGGGCTTTAGAAACCTTAAGGTGGTACATAAATGCTAGTTATTATGACAGCTGGTGGTACAATGGGCAGAGGTCTGAACTTGGAATTAGAAAGACAAATTCAAAATCAGCCTCAAATTCTAACTAGCTGTGAGACCCTGAATAAGTCACCTAACTTCTATCTGCCTCAGTTGCCTTATTGCAAAATGGGAATAATAATGGCACCAATCTCCCAGGATTGCTGTGAGGATCAAATGCAATATTTGTTAAAGCACCTTGCAAACTTCAGGATGGTATATAAATAATATTATTGTTATTATTTTTAATGAGCAAACTTCACAATAAGTTCAGATAAAACAACAGGTAAGTCTGGATTTAAGTAATGAAAATTTAAAAAATATATGTAAAGAGTCCAAATGATTGAGGGGTTTTAAAATATAGCTTTGAATATTCAAAATAATTCAAATTGGATTATTTGTCTAACATGTCTATGCATATTATTACCTGAGGCAGAATAATCCCAGTCATAAAAACATAATACGAAATAATTGATTAAAAGCAATAAAAATCCAGAAAAGGTAAGCAAGTTAGGTGCAATCCACAGTGGCACTATCTGAAAAATACAAAAAGGACAAGAAAAATCATATTCAAAAGTCATAAGAATAAAAAGTAACAATGAGTTAGATATTAAATTAGTTAGATGTTAAATTCAGGCAGCACCCACCAAAAAGGAATAACCTGAGGCACATGTTGACTGGGCACATGATACAACCATAATGTTGAAAAACGGTAAAGATTTAGTTATGCCAATGAAATAATCACTAGACACTGTCAAACAGAATTATAATCAGTATTTAATTAGATTGGTCTACTGAAGCAAATTCAATTACCAAAAAAAGATCCTTTTATTTTTAAACAAAAAATTCCCAAGCCCCACCTACTGGCCCATTATGCTTAATGCAGCAAAATTCTAAAACAAAACAATTTTAATAGTTCTTTCTGTTCACTATACAGAATTTAAATTTTAG
Organism: Dromiciops gliroides; assembly: GCF_019393635.1. Lineage (NCBI taxonomy): Eukaryota > Metazoa > Chordata > Mammalia > Microbiotheria > Microbiotheriidae > Dromiciops > Dromiciops gliroides. Next base: position 253,689,209 of record NC_057861.1, read on the forward strand.
GACAAATTTAAAATATACTGACTACCATAAACTTTCTAAAGGGAAAAAAAATACCATCATAATTAAATTCTGTGAATACATTTCAGGACTCAAGTTCTACTGCTTTCCCAAAAAAAGAAATTTTTTTTCTTCTACCTCCTATGGTTTTTATTCATAAAACAATCTGTAAAATGAAGAGATTGGACTAGATGTTGTCTAAAATTCCTTTTAACTCTAACTTTATAATGATAGAAGAAGCGGTATCCTAGTAAATGTTTTAACAACTAGCTCTTGGGGCTGGGTTGCGGGGAGACACAGGACACATTTTTTGTTTAATTTAGTAACATTTTCCCCATCACTTTCTTGAGTCTAGACAATCAACAAACCAATAAATCAGGCTATAACTTTGTTGATTTCTGTGGTGTAAATTTTCACTGAAAATTTAACAATCAGAACCAGGACAAACCAGCTCCAGTACTCCACTGTCTACAAGCTTGTATTGTGATTAAATTTCAGTGGAAAATCAGAATGATGGCTTACTGTCAACCTTTTGGGGGGTGAGCAGCTACCACAGGATTTCCTTGACCTTTGCAAGGGGGCAGCTGATAAAGCATGAAAGGAATTCATTTTAAAAAAGAAAAATACAAGAAGATGGTAAGCTACTCTCCCCAATCTCTCAAAAGAACTGAAAGCAACAATTAAACAAACATTTATTAAGTGCCTACTATATGCCAAGCAGGATATGAGGAGTTAACCTAGGGATCTCCCAAAGTCTAGATGCAATTTAAAATGACAAGTCACAGGAAATGGGTAAAACATTTTCCAAGAATGACACAAGGGAACCACATGAGAACATGGTAGCAAGCTATCCAGCCACGATAAACTGCACTGGGCCCCACAATCAGCTTTCTGGACACTTTTGGTTTAGCTAATATCTGTGTAAACTGAAGGGCAGCAGTTATAACATGCAGCCTTCCTAGAACAGTGATCTTTAAGCCCACACTGATCCCTTGTCTCCCTCTGAGTACCAACAGTAGTTACAGTACTACATGTCTTGTGGCATATTGTTTAATTATTTAAGGTGACCTTAATTAAAGTCACTTTCAATATACTATATTTTAGGAACATGAACAAAAATGTTGTCAATTTATATTCAGTCACAGTAACGAGACTGTGTAGTAATGATTGTATTAACTATAGGTAGGTAATATCTGTGAAAAAATGAAAAGTCACCTTCCTTATGGATTCTCCCTTATAACATCTTATGTACAAATATTCTCAATGAAATTATAATCTTCCTAGGGGGCAGCTAGATGGCGCAGTGGTTAAAGCACCGGCCCTGAATTCAGGAGTACCTGAGTTCAAATCCGGCCTCAGACACTTGACACTTACTAACTGTGTGACCCTGGGCAAGTCACTTAACCCCCATTGCCTACAAAAACAAACAAACAAAAAAAAAAAAACAAAAAAAAAGAAATTATAATCTTCCTGATGACAAGGATTTTATCTCTTTTTTTAATCCTCTTTTCTGATCCCCATTATCTACCTCATAGATAGTATAGTTTGTGATCCACATATTTGATGAACGAGAGACCACTTCAGAATTAAACTTCAGAAGCAGTTCTTATTAATAATTTTTAAAAGAACTACAATGTAAGAGATGGCATTCTCCCTCCATATCTTTCATAAACCAAAGAAACTTATCATTTCCCTTTGCAAAAGAAAAACAAATCCTCTAGTATTTATGAAAGAATCAAAAACACAAAGACTATATAGATATAGAACAATTAATAAATACAACCCTTTTTTTTTTTTTGGTAAGGCAATTGGGGTTAAGTGACTTGCCCAGGGTCACACAGCTAGTAAGTGTTAAGTGTCTGAGGCCTCATTTGAACTCAGGTCCTCCTGACTCCAGGGCCGGTGCTCTATTATCCACTGCACCACCTAGCTGCCCCAGTATATAATGTCTCCTGACTAAAAGAACTGAGTCTTACAGAGGCCAACAAGTTAAGGAAGGAGATGAAAAATATAGTAATGGAAATAAAACAGTTCAAACTGCCTGTCCTATGTCTACTGATATTTATGATTAAAATCAATTAAACCCTAAAAGTAGTTTTTTTTCTATTATGATGGGGAAGGAAAATTAGATTTGTTCTACGAGTGGTTTCCAAATTAATATCTCTTTCTTTGGTTTCATCAACTTATATAGAAACAACTAAGAAAATAAAACTTAAAATGTGCCATCATGCTTACCTTAACGATTCTATTCCAGAGGTGCTGCATAACATACACCGATAAAGGATTTGTATCTACAGCACTATACTGTGGGGAGGAAAAGGAAGAAACATCAAAAATTAGTGCCACATAAAAATGAAATGATGAATATTTTAATATTTCAATTCAATTCATGAAAATTTAAGTGCTTAGTACAGTTGGTAACAGAGGCAAAGGCTAGGACAGTCTCTGCCCTCAAGGAGGAGGGCATATACAACTTATGTACAGATAGGTAAATACAAAGTGATTTCATGAGGGAGAGAACTAATAACTGGGAAGATTAAGGAAGGAGTGACTTAAATACACTTACTCTAAAAAAGAAAAGAAAAAATCCCAGTCACAAAGATGAAAAAGTTTGCTTAATTATTCTGTGATTGTTTAAAAGATACTAAAAGAATTTATTATGTGGGTGGGATCAGTGGGAGGGAATTGATCAGTCGGTTTTCTCCTAGTCTAGTAGATGAAATCAAGAAATGTAAGGGGAGGTGACTCACATAGGTGTCATGCTTTTAAATCAAATTAGAAGAAGTACCTATACTTCCTTACCCCTTTAATAGGTATGAAGATGTTCTTTAGCCAAATGTGATATTATTAGAGGCAGTTAGCTATTAACTAGTCAAGTACCTGGTGGTCCTTTAAAGGCAAGACTTACTTTCTAGCATTGAGGCAGAAGACAGTTCTGAGGAGTATGACCTCTGGCAGCAGAGATAAGGTAAGAAATAGAAAAAGAACCCAGCTCTTGAACAGGCAGGTAGTTGGCATACTGGATGGAGCACCTGAAGTCAGGAAGATCTGGGTTCAAATTCAGCCTCAGATGCTTACTAGCTATGTGACCCTGGACAATTCACTTAACCCTACTGGCCTCAGTTTCCTCAACTGTAAAATGAACTAGAAAAGGAAATGGCAAACTTCTCCAGTATTTCTACCAAGAAAACCCCAAATGGAGTCATACAGAGTCAGACACAACTGAACAACAACCACCAGCTCGAGAACTGCCAGAAGACATCTGAGGGCAGGGGGCATGGCAGTAGGGGAAAAGAGAAGGGAGGAATTTATCTTGTAGAGATGCTCACATAGTAGGAGACATTATACCTGGCGGAGTCAAGGCACAAGACCAGAGCGTAGTGAGATGAGAGATAGTTCTAGCCATTGGAGAGCTCTGAGCCCAGGGGCATCAGCATGAGAACACCATAAAAAAGGAAAATCATCTCTGAAGTACTGAAGGTGTGAATGTCCTGATCTACCTATGCTCCCTAAAGATGTGTATATTGTTAGGTTTTGTCCTTCGTTTTTTTGTTTGTTTGGGGTTTTTTGGGTTTTTTGCGGGGCAATGGGAGTTAAGTGACTTGCCCAGGGTCACACAGCTAGTAAGTGTCAAGTGTCTGAGGCTGGATTTGAACTCAGGTCCTCCTGAATCCAGGGCTGGTGCTTTATCCACTGTGCCACCTAGCTGCCCCCTTTGTCCTTCGTTTTTGAAGAGGCCCAGTGACATAACATGGAGATGTCTTGACTTACAGATTAAATGGATTTAAGTGAGACAGAGTTCCACAAAGTTATCAGCCTCACTATCTCTTCCAGAGTCATTGACATCTAGCAGCAAAACAAAAGCCAGGATGACTAGCAATGGCCCAGGGTGTAGTTGATGACCTTGGTGTCTTCCAGTGGCTTTGACAACAACTACCTGATGGTTCTTTCCCTACTGCCTTCAAACACACCCCATCCTTTAAAAAAACAAAACCTTCAGTAAACCCTACCATCCCTTCATGCTATCATCCTTTATCTCTTCTTCCTTTCTCAGCCAAACTCTACTTTCCTCTCACTGACTCCTCAACCCTTTGTAATCTGGCTTCTGCCCACTCAACTGTCATTCCTGATGTTTTGTCCTTAACCATCATCCTTCTCAACCTATCTACTACATTTACACTGTTAACCACCCTTTCCCTCTCTACTCTCCTCCCTGGATTTGTGTGACTAGTCTCCAGGGTCTCCTACCTGTCCTTTTCTATCTCCCCTGCTGGTTCATCATTCATAATATCATTTCCCCCTAACTATGGGTGTTCCTCAAGGTATAGTGCTGAACCCTTTTTTGTCTCTCAAGTCTCTTCTTTGGGCTTCTGGTGGCATCACCAACTGCCTACTGGATTTTTCAAACTGGATGTCTTAGCGATTTCTCAGATTCACACATCCAAAACTGAACTCATTATTTTTCCCAAAAAATCTTCTCCCCAATTCCCCTATATTTTTCAAAGGCACCACCATCCTTCCAATCTCCTGGGTTTGTAACCTTGGCATTATTCTTGACGTCTCACTTTTATTCTCCCTACCTATCCAATCAGGGCAGCTAGGTGGTGCAGTCGATAGAGCAATGGCCTTGAATTTGGGAAGACCTAAGTTCAAATCTCACCTCAGACACTTACTAGCTGTGTGACCCTGAGCAAGTCACTTAACCCCAATTGTTTTAAGCATCCCAGGCCACATCCTGTTGTCCTGATGTATATCTTGCCACTGGAGGAAAGAGTCAGGTTGATGATCTTTACACAGCCCTCCCTCATTTAAATTTAATTCACTGAAAGTCATGACATCACCCAATGTTATGGTCCTCTTCTAGAATGAAGGACAAACAACAGAACATCCAATCAGTTGCTAAATGATACTCTTCCTACTTCCATAACATCTCTCACATCCAACCCTTTCTTTCTTCACAATAGCCCAGCAAAGTAAGCACCATACTTTTTATCATCCTCATGTTCATCATCATCTTACACTGCTCTTGCCTCTGCTTCACATTTTTTCAGTTACTATTTCTAACTGTGTTTTCCTACATCCTATTCTACCTACATCTATATTCTACCTTCTTTCACCCTATCCCTCCTCAAAAGTGTTTTGCTTCTGACTGCTCCCTCCCCCAATCTGCCCTCCCTTCTTTCAACCCCCCCCATCCCCTTCCCCTCCTATTTTCCTGCAGGGTAAGATAGATTGCTATATTCAATTGAGTATGTTATTCCCTCTTTGAGACAATTCTGATGAGAGTAAGGCTCACTCACTCCCCAGAACTTCCCCCACCTTCCCCTCTACTCCATAAGCTTTTTCTTGCTTCTTTTATGTGAGACACTTTACCCCATTTCACCTCTCTCTTTCCCTTTCTCACACTGCATTCCTCTCACCCCTTAATTTTATTTTTTTAAGATATCATCCCTTCATATTCAACTCACACCTGTGCTCTCTATCTAAATATACTCCATTCAGCTGCCCTAATGAGAAAGTTCTTATGAGTTACAAGTATCATCTTCTCACATAGGAATGTAAACAGTTTAACCTTTTAATATCCCTTATGATTTCTTTTTTCTGTTTACCTTTTTATGCTTCTCTTGAGTCTTGTATTTGAAAGTCAAATTTTCAATTCAGCTCAGATCTTTTCATCATGAATGCCTAAAATTCCTCTCTTTCACTGAATTCCCATTTTTCCTCCTGAAAGATTATACACAGTTTTTCTGGGCAGGTGATTCTTGGTTGTAATCACAGTTCCTTTGCCCTATGGAATACCACATTCCAAACCCTCCAATCCTTTAATGTAAAAGCTGCTAGATCTTGTGTTATCCTGACTGTGGCTCCACCATACTTAAATTATTTCTTTCTGGCTACTTGCAATATTTTCTTCTTGATCTGGGAGTTCTGAAATTTGGCTATAATATTCCTGGAGGTTTTCATTTTGGGATCTCTTTCAGGAGGTGATTGATGGATTCTTTCAACTCCTATTTTACCTTCTGCTTCTAGAATATCATTGCAATTTTCCCTGATAATTTCTTGGAAGATGATGTCTAGGCTCTTTTTTTTATCATGGCTTTCAGATAGTCCAATAATTTTCAAATTATCTCTCCTGGATCTATTTTCCAGGTCAGCTGTTTTTGCCCTCTATTTTTTCATTCTTTTGGTTTTGCTTTATTGTGTCTTGGTTTCTCATAAAGTCATTCGTTTGTATTTGTTCAATCCTAATTTTTAAGCAATTATTTTCTTCAGAGAGCTTTGGTATCTCCTTTTCCATTTGGTTTTTCAAGCTGTTGACTTTTTTTTATGACTTTCCTGCATCATTCTCATTTCTCTTTCCTTTTTTTCCTCTACCTCTCTTACCTCATCTTCATAGTCTTTTTTTGAGAGCTTTTGTGGCCTGAGACCAATTCCTATTTTTCTTGGAAGCTTTGGATGTAGGAACTTTGACTTTGTTATCTTCCTCTGAGGGTGTATTTTGATCTTCCTTGTCACCAAAGAAACTTTCTAGGGTCAACATCTTTTTCGGTCTGCTCATTTCCCCAGCCTATTTCTTGACTTTTAACTCATTCTCAAAGTGGGGCACCGCTTCCAGGGTGCACTGTCCCAAGCTTCAGGGGGTCCCAGGTGGTACAAGGGAAGGCACATTTACCACTCCCTTGGTCAGCGCTCTCCCTCTTCTCTCTATTTACGCAGATACCACCTTACTTCAGGCCTTCATCACCACTTTCCTAGGTTATTGTAAAAGTCTTTGAATTTGGACTCCCAGCTTCAAGGTTTTTGCTACTTTAAGCCAACTTATACACTGCTACCAAAGTGTTTTGCCTTAAGTACAAATCTGATCATATAATTCCCTTTCTCAATCAATTCTAATGGCTTCCTATTGCCTTTAGAATAAAATATAAACTCCTCTGTTTGGTTTTTCAACCCCATCACAAATTGACCCCAACCTATCTTTCTAGCCTCAGCAGACATCATTCCCACTCTAATATCTGTGATTTAGCCCAAAATGGCCTTCCTTACACATAACATTCCATCTCCTATCTTTCTGCTTTTTCAATGACTATCTGCCATACCTGGAGTGAATGCGCTCCTCACCTTCACCTTTGAGAATCCCTCTCTTCTCTCAAGATGCAATTCAAGCACCACCTTCTGCATGAAGCCTCTATGATCCCCCAGCTGCTAGCTCCTTTCTTCCCAAACTACCTTGCATTCAAATATTTTGTATTTATTTATTTATATTAATTCTGTATATACTTATATATGTACTAGTTGTCTTCATCATTAGAAGCTCCTTGAGAATAGAGATTGGTTCATTCCTTGTATTTATATCTCCAGCCCTTAGGACAGTCCTACCATACAGGTATTGGAGATGGTGGTGGTGGTGGTTGTGGTTGGTTGTTGCTGATGTTCAATTGTTCCAATCATGTCCAACCCCATTTGGGGTTTTCTTGGGAAAGATACTGGAGTGGTTTTCCATTTCCTTCTCCAGCTCATTTCCCAGATAAGGAACTGAGGCAAACAGGGTTAAGTGACTTGCCCAGGGTCACACAGCTAGTTAAGTGTCTGAGGCCGGATTTTAACTTGGGTCTTCCTGACTCCAGGCCCAGTGCTCTATCTACTTTCCTAGCATACAGTAGACACTTAATAAATGCCTGTTGATTGATTGATTGATCAGTATTTTTTTTCTTTGAACTGTGTCATATGTGAGACTATTACAGGTAAACATATCAGTGAATATTCAAGAGCAACACTTTTAGGAATCTAGACCCACACAGTGCCTTGAACTTGGAAGTGTGTAAATGATGATTTGAAAATCTATTGCAAACTTCTAGTCTTTGCTGCTAGTTTCTTAGTAACCGATTTCCATTTTAAATAAATGCGTCACTTTCTGAGGAATGATAGGAATTCAAATACTCTTTTTAAAAATGTCTCATTTTTACTGCAATTAATTCTTCTTTCCCAAAGGAATCAAATTATCCTCTCTTTTTATACCACCACTACCCCTCAAAAACAAGCTTACCAGCCCACCTAGGTTAAGTCAGCTAATGACATTAGCATTTACTGTGTGTTTACTATGTGCCAGGCACTGTACTAAGGTATTAGAGTCATTAGCACTATAAAGATACACGTATAGCTGTTTTGGTTTTGGTGGGATCAGAAATTCTTGATCATTTTGATGAGTCAAGAATTCCTCTGGAAGTTTAGTCAAGCCTGCAGACCCTTTCTCAAAAATATAATGTTTTCATATGCATAAAACCTACATAGTATTATGAGTGAAACTAATTATACTGAAATACATTTATCAAAAAAAATTTTTTAACAAATTCACAGACCCTAGATTAGATTAAGAATCCTGTAAACTAGACAAAATGTCTATAACAATAATGCCTCATAATTATTCAGAGATACAAATTTGGCCATATTATGAGGCCAGGGTAACTGAGGCATAGACAGATCATTCAGAGTTATGCAATAGGAAATCCAAAATTCAAGTTTACAGCCCTAAATTCTCCTGGTAGCACTTATCTCACTCAGCCATACTATTCTGCTTTTTCCTCTCACCCTCTTGCTTAGAAAAAATCGTATAACCCTTAACCAATTAATTTTCCCCCAACCATCTCTCTACACTAAAAAGAAGTTGGTGTTTATTAGGCTTACATGAGAGGCTCTCTCTCTCTTTTTTTTTTTTTGGTGAGGCAATTGGGGTTAAGTGACTTGTCCAAGGTCACACAGCTAGTAAATGTCAAGTGTCTGAGGCGGGATTTGGACTCAGGTCCTCCTTACTCCAGGGCTGGTGCTCTATCCACTGTGCCACCTAGCTGCCCCTGACAGGATCTCTTAATCCTCATATGATATCTGAATCATAATCACATTATTCTGTGTACTAAAGAGTAAAGAAAGTCAAAATTCACTTGTTGAACTATTTAAAAAATTCAGATTATAACAAAACAAAAAGATATGTGTTTCATATTCAAGAATCAATTTATAGCATTTCATATGCAGGTGGGTGTTCATTCAAAGTAGGATAGATGGTCTTCACGGTCCCTTCCTGGCTTTAAAAATCTCTGATTTCGGAGCAACTATGCTGTACATGGCCCTGTGCTGGTTTCTGTGAGGTATTTCACAGAGTATGAAGAATTGGTCCTGGTACCCAAAGAGCTATTTTTAACCCAAAGAAAAGGATATTCTACAATTAACTGAATTTTTTAAAAGCAATTCCCATCTGTAATTTTAGTGCAGCAAGAGATGTCTCAACTATAACTCTTAGCACATTACTTGTCCCATTTTTCTAAAGTATCTACCCAGTACACACACATAAATGAAAGACACAAGGTGTGTGTGACCCCATGAACATTTATTTTTGGACTACAAGTGTGTAATGAAAAGAATACATATATGCACACATACGTATTTCATGTAAAAAGCATTTTTGGAAAAAATAAGAATTGTCTACTATGTTTCAGGCACTGCTTTACAAATATTATCTCCTTTGATGCTGATAATAACCTCAAAAAGTAGGTGCTATTATTTTATTATTATTATTTTCATTTTACAGTTGAGAAAACTGAGGCAGACAGCAGTTAAATGACTCAGCCAGGGTCACATAGCTAGTAAGTGTCTTGAGGCCAGATTTGAACATCAGGTTTTCCTGAATCCAGGCCCAGATCTCTATCCACTGAGCTACCTAAAGCAACTTAGTATTTTCCCCACTCTATATCAGAAGTGTCTGAAGACAAAGTCACAAAGATGGCACAAAAGAATACTTGTGGTTACTTCTACAGCACTTTCCAAGTCTGTAGAGGACACAAAAACAAATTGATTGGTTCAGGTACTTCTCTGGAGAAAGGTTTCATCAGTTTAATATCCTTCCACAATAGCTGGGGACCCTGATTTAAAGCACCATTAACTCCATTCCTATGTGAAACAAATGGCCAATGCTGTCATTTCTCCATTCAAAAATCTTACCTAGACATTCTTTTGTAGTCTGACTCAGAGTTTAATGGCATAAGCAATATATATATATATATATATATGGGGGGGCCAATGAGGGTTAAATGACTTGCCCAGGGTCACACAACTAGTAAGTGTCAAGTGTCTGAGGCCAAATTTGAACTCAGGTCCTCCTGAATCCAGGGCCACTACTCTATCCACTGCACCACTTAGCTTCCCCATGGCATAAGCAATATTGAAATGTTATTTAAAATGTTTAAATTCTTTATAGTGTAACTCTGGTATTACTGTGGCAACCTAGTACCAGCTTTAATTTTTAATTAATTTTTTTTTAGTCAAGCAGATATTTTTTTCCTTCCCACTTCCTTCAATTGAAAAAAAGAAAAAGAAAAAAAAGCACTTGTAACAAATATGAATACTCAAGAAAAATGAATTTCCACACTGGACATGTCCAAAAATGTGTATATCATTCTGCATATTTGGTCCATCACCTCTGACTCAGGAGGTGAGTGGGATTCTTCATTATTGGTCCTCTGGAATTCTGATTAATCATTGTATTGATCTGAGCTCTTAATGCTTTCAAAACTGTTCATTTTTACAATGTTGTTATCATTGTACAAACTGTTCTGGTTCTGCTCACTTCACTCTGAATTAGTTAATACAAGTTTTCTCTAAAACTGTCTTTCATAATTTCTTACCTTACATCCATATATCATAATTTGTTCAGTCATTCTCCACTTGATGGATACCCCCTTAAATTTCAGTTCTTTGCCACTTCAAAAAGAGCTGTTACAAATATTTAATAAGACCTTTTAAAAATACTTTATAGAACCTTTACTCTTTCTTTGATCGCATTGGGTGTGCAGGCCTAGTCATTGTATTGCTGGGTCAAAGAATATGTAGTTTAGTCATTTGGGGGGCATAGTTCCAAATATCTTTCCAAAATGGCTATAGTACCAGTTATAATTAAATGTGATTACTAAATTATATCAAAGGAGATATAAAATCAGTGTAATGCCAGAGATAATTAGAGATTTTAAAAACATAATTTTATGAGCATTTAGGGTCTTTTTTATTACAAGTAATAACTTTTACCTATACTTTAAAAAAGATAGACTCAGGGCAGCTAGGTGGCACAGTGGATAAAGCACTGGCCCTGGATTCAGAAGTACCTGAGTTCAAATCCAGCCTCAGACACTTGACACTTACTAGCTGTATGACCCTGGGCAAATCACTTAATCCCCACTGCCCCGACAAAAAAAAAAAAGACTCGCTTCATCAGAGTCCCTACACACATACACACCTTTTACTCTTCACTCCTCCCTTTAACAAAGAAAAACAGAAATACTCAGCCTACAAAGGGGCCATTTCTGACAATATAGCTAGCATTTTGCAACCATAATCCTATATTTATTGTGAGGAAGTTATAATTCCTCCTTTTTTCTCTGGAACCAAGATAAGTCATAATCATCAGTAATCATATTGGTATATAATAGTAAGGATTCTTTTCATGGACATGTTAAACCTGATGGCTACTGAGTTCTCTTCCAACTCAAATTCTTTTTTTTTTTTTTGGGTGAGGCAATTGGGGTTAAGTGACTTGCCTAGGGTCACACAGCTAGTAAGTGTCAAGTGTCTGAGGCTGGATTTGAACTCAAGTACTCCTGACTCTAGGGCTGGTGCTCTACCCACTGTGCCACCTAGCTGTCCCCCAACTCAAATTCTGATCCTTTGACTTGCTTAGGTCCTATAGTTATCAAGGGGCAGACTTGAACTAACTCTAAGGCCTATGCTCTTCATCTTGCTAAATTTTTTTCATGATATTATCTAATAAAATTACATATTATAGAATAACAAACTATTTTGGATAAAGGGAACTTCAAGATCATTTAGTCCAGGGCTCTCTAAACTTTTTCTATTCACAAGCCCTTCCCAACTGAGAAATTTTTAGGTATATATAGCCTTTTACTGTAGTCAGGTCTTTTTTCAAGATCCTCCACATTCAATTACACGACCCCACACAGGATTGCACCCCACAATTTAAGAAGTTTTGGTCTAGTCTACCTGTTATTTTGTAGATAAGGAAATTAAGACCCAGAGAGATTAGCAACATTTGACTAATACGCTTGACTTGATGGAAATTGCAGATCATCACCCTGGTGAATTATAATCAAAAAGTTAGGAAAAAAAAAAGTTATAGGAAAAGAAAAATGGGAAGAACCCATTAACACCACTTAAATATAATATATTGGGAGAAAATAAGGAAAAACAGATAAAAACTTATTATTTTGCTCTAGTTGAAAAAAGTTATCCTTTATCTAAAGAGCCTGTGTGGACTATTAAAGGATGCTAATATGAATCATAAACATGTGGTTATATGGAATACATCAGAAACTTAAGTCAAAAAATCACTGTAATTTCTTTTTCTTTTTTCTTTTAATGTTTGCCTATATAACTACATACTTTTCAAAACTTGACATTTGGCTATCTTTATTTAGAGCAAAGCTTCTTAAACTGTGGGTTGCAACCCCATATGGGGTTGCATAACTGAATGTGAGGGTGGCAAAAAATTTGACAGTAAATGTTTGAGTTGTATACCTATTTTATATACCTATATACCTGGGATCATATAAAAATTTCTCAGGTGAAAAGGGGTCACTAGTAGAAAAAGCTTAAGATGCCCTGATTTTTAAAAATTTTAATGAACAATTTTATTTAAAGTTTTGAGTTCCAAGTTCTATCCCTCCCTTCCTCCTTCCCTTCCCCCCTTCCAGAGGAGGTGAGCATTCAGATGTGAGTTATATATGTGCAATTATGTAAAACATTACCATATTAGTCATTTAGCACAAGAAAACTTGAATAAAAGAAAAGAAATAAAGTGAAAATAGCATGCTTCAGTATGCATTCAATCGATATCAGCTCTTTCTTTGGAGGTGAGTAATATGCTTCATTATTAGTCCTTTGGGATTGTCTTGGATCTTTGTATTGCTGAGAATAGTTGTTATTCACAGTTCTTCATCAAACAATATTGCTGTCACTGTGCACACCAATCTCCTGGTTCTGCTCACTTCATTATACATCAGTTCATGTAAGTTTTTCCAAGCTTTTCTGAAATCATCCTGCGAAGCCCTGATTTAAAGGATACTAATGAACCAGGGTTTAGCATAGAGTCAAAACTTGATTACATGCTATAAAAATTCTTCAATAATTCCAGGATCTGTGATTATATCCATGAAGTTACTTCCTTCTTGACAGAGATTTCTTGTAATTCCAAAACCAGTGCCCTTTCCATGGTACCATGCCATTTGCCCTACACCTGGGTGGCCTCGCAATTACATAGAAAAGCAGAGAGAAAAAAATTCCAAACAGGAGCAACCCAAAATACCATTTCAATTTCCTTTTGGAATGTGTTTTGCATTTATAGTTGAATATGCACAATACTGTAGGAGTCCCCTTGAAACAAAATAATGATGCTATTGTGCAGACCTGACTCAGTAGGAGTTTGACAATTATACAATTTCTCCAGTCTGACTTGTGTACAGCTCAACCCTGCAACATACTAAAAATCAGCTTCATCTTTCAGACAGATGCAAATCACCAGCTTTGGCAGAAGGAGTCTTTCTCAAACATTCTCAGGGCAAAAATCATGGTCACAGTACTTAACTATTAATAAGCTTTTGAGGGACAGCTAGGTGGCACACTGGATAAAGTACCGGCACTGGATTCAGGAGTACCTGAGTTCAAATCCGGCCTCAGACACTTGACACTTACTAGCTGTGTGACCCTAGGCAAGTCACTTAACCCCCACTGCACCGCAAAAAAAAAAATAATAATAATAAGCTTTTGGTAACTTGAAGTAATTGTAACCTTGGGAGAAAATGACCATTTCATTTTTTTTTTTTGGTCTTTTTGCAGGGCAATGGGGGTTAAGTGACTTGCCCAGGGTCACACAGCTACTAAGTGTCAAGTGTCTGAGGCCGGATTTGAACTCAGGTACTCCTGACTCCAGGGCCGGTGCTCTATCCACTGCGCCATCTAGCTGCCCCAAGTGCCTACTTTTTAAGTTTTATTGATGTGGTTTGTTTTTGCATTACATTTACAGATTACTCTGGCTTCCTGAGAGGTCTCTTTACAAAGCAAAACAGATAAAAATTATAATAACAATGACTTCAACTGAAAGATCATGAAATATTTTGTGGAATTGAAAATTGATTTCTAATTCTATTTTGTTAAGAATCAATCAAGCGGGGCAGCTAGATGGCACAGTGGATAGAGCACCGGCCCTGGAGTCGGGAGTACCTGATTTCAAATCTGGCCTCAGACATTTAACACTTACTAGCTGTGTGACTCTGGGCAAGTCACTTAACCCCAACTGCCTCACCAAAAAAAAAAAAAAAAAAAAGAATCAATCAAGCTAGCTTTAATATTCCCTCTCTCTGTTCCTTACCCTTGCAAGTTTACCCAGGTAACTAGGTCACTTGGGTCACAACTCTATACTTTTTTTTTATTTTTATTTTTTTAGTGAGGCAATTGTGATTAAGTGACCTGCCCAGGGTCACACAGCTAGTAAGTGTTAAGTGTCTGAGGCCGGATTTGAACCCAGGTACTCCTGACTCCAGGGCCGGTGTTCTATCCACTGCACCACCTAGCAGCCCCACACAACTCTATTCTATCAACTTGTACCTCCATCCTTGTAACTTTACTCCTCACCCACTTTCCTGAGAAACTTGTGTAAGCTAAAGATCAAACTGATTCAATCTTAGCTGCTGTAGCAACTCCCAAATTCCCTGAATCACATCTTGTTTATGTCTAAGGAGGTTTTAGAAGGGGAGGCCCAAATATTGTAATACCAGGATGATGTGAGATGTTTTTACTTTCTAGCCAATCAGTAGAAAACACACCTACGCTGCTCAAGATTTTGTTCTGTCACCTTGTTAAACACTATAATAGATCCTGTCAGCCATCAGTTGGGGACTTTGGTCATTGAGAATCCATTAACTTTATTTATTGGTATTTGCTAGCCTTGCTAATAAATGGATTGTGCTCAGAACTTTGTTTCTCAGAATTTATCTCAAAAGAATTTCATATTTGTAGCTCCCCCTTCTCTCTATTTTTTAAATTAACAGGAATACACTTTCCTGCCCTCCTATCCCCCACCCATTTAAAAAAGGGGGGAAAACAAATATCTTGTAACAAATACGAATAGTCAAGCAAAACAAATTTCCCAAATGCCTGCTTACAAAATTACATGTCTTATTCCTTACCCTAAATCAATAACCTCTCTTTAATTGATATTATGCTTCATCATCAGCTCTCTGGAATCATCAACGATCATTGTATTTATCATAGTTCTTATAGCTTTCAAAGTTGTTTGTTTTTACAATGTTGCTGTCACATAAATTGCTCTCTTGGTTCTGTTCATTTCATTCTTCACTATTTTACAGACATCCTCAAGTTAGTGTTCAGTCATTTTCAGCTATGTCTGAGTCTTCATTACCCCATTTGGAGTTCTCTTGGCAAAGATACTGGGTGGGGTTTTCCATTTCTTTCTCCAGGACATTTTATATATGAGCCAAACTGAGGCATAAAGGGTTAAATGACTTGCCCAGAGTCACAAAGCTAGTAAGTGTCTGAGGCCATATTTGAAGTCAGGAAGACTCATCTTCCTGACTCCAGGCCCAGCACTCTATGCACTATGCCACCTAGCTATTCATTTTCATGTTATTGATTTTATGGTATAAATTGTTCTATTTCTGCTCACTTCACTCTTCTTTGGTTCATATTTCTTTTTTAAATCATCTATTGCCTCATTTCTTATAGCACAATAGCATTCCCTCATATTCATATATCACAAATTATTCAGCCATTTTTTTTTAGTGAGGCAATTGGGGTTAAGTGACTTGCCAGGGTCACACAGCTAGTAAGTGTTAAGTGTCTGAGGCCGGATTTGAACTCAGGTACTCCTGACTCCAGGGCCAGTGCTCTATCCACTGCGCCACCTAGCTGCCCCTATTCAGCCATTCTTCAGTTGATGAACATACTCTTAGTTTCTAGTTTTTTACTACCACAAAATGAAGTACTGTAAATATTTTTGTAAATAAAGCAACTATTACTCTTTCTTTGATCTCTTTTGGGTATAGGCCTGACAGTGGTATAATTGGGTCAAAAGGCAAGCATTGTTTAGCAATTTTTTGTGTATAAATCTAAACTTGTTTCCAAAATGACTGTACACATTCACAGGTCCATTAACAGGGTATCAATGTGCCTATTTTTCACATCTCCTCCAATATTTATCATTCTCCTTTTTTGTCATCTTTGCTACTCCAATAGGTATGAAATAGAATCCCAGAATTGCTGTAATTTGTATTCTCTAATTAGTAGTGCTTTGGAGCATTTTAATAAGGCTTAGTTTTCTTTTGAGAACTGTCCTTAGACTATTTATCAATTGGAGAATGGTTCTTTTTCTTATAAATTTGGATCAGCTACTTATATACCTTAGAAATGAGACCATTATCTAAGAAATTTGCTGTACTGTACTGATGAGGTGTGAGTACTAAAGTGGATGCAATCTCACAGGATGATATTTCCTGATCATGTTCTGGGAGACATGATGAAGTCCAAAGGAGTACATCCAAGTGAGAAATGAAGAGATGGCTGGCCTAGGAGCCATTTATAAATGGAGGCAACCATTTCCAAAATGATGCATTTTGGGAAGGATACTGGCAAGCGGTAACCATGTCCAGGAGAACAGCCAGTATGGTTAGGGGATGATTGGAGACCATGCCTTATGAAGACTGGTCTAAGGAACTGCGGGTAAGAATGTTTGGGAGGGAGGTGTCTGTATAATAGCTTTTTTCATTTATTTGTAGAAGAGGGATTATTCTACTTATTCTGTGTGACCCATAGGTCAGAACTCAGAACAATTATTTTAAGTGGCAGAAAGGAAGATTTTGGCTCAACACAAGGAATAACTTCATTACAATTAGAGCTGTCCAAAAACTAGAATAGGCTGCCTCAGAAGGCAGTGTTTTCATCCTCACTGGAAGAAAGTTAACCTTTGGGGACAAGAAGGCAGCAAATATTGCCAATCAATTTAGCAAGAGTATCACTAGCCTTTTTCCCACTCTATGGCTTTCCCTAAGTCACATATAAAACTATGGAGAGCTTGAATCTCTGGGAGAGTGATAAAATACTTCTGTGACTAAGGTATTGTCTGTGTTACCAGAAGACAGAGCAAGAGGACCAAATGAGATGTCCTTGTTGCAGAATGATGTGGCTCTGGGGAGTCTGGTTATCTGAGAAGCTTTCCCTGTGAGTCTGTGTCTGTAAATATACCCCTGGGAAAGTCTTATGCATTTAGCTGAACACTAAGGTTTGTGGGTTGTTTTTTTGTTAACATCTTAGGCACAGAGTACATCAAAAGGCTAGACAATGAGGACTGCAATATAAGATTAGCATTGACCTCTGTGTACAGCAACACTTCCTAAACCTTTATTTATTTGCTTATGCGTGCTTAGGTCAGAGGTAAGTCTAACAATTTTGGGTCCCCAGACATCACTGAAGTTGCAATGCGTTGACCCCATTTCCTTTTTTGACAGAAAAGATCAGAAAGATCAGAAATTGCTAAAGGCAAATAGGATGTGGATTTCAGGAAGATAAAAGATGGAGATGTATGGAATGGATCAGTTAGGCGGATTTGTAACTGTTTGAATAAACTTACCTAGCGAGTCAATTAAGGAATTGATGTCCTGACCATATCACTAAAATGTTTTGGACCCAAACAATACCCCACCAGCAACAACGGAACTACTAGAAAGTAATACTATATTACAGGAACAGTCTAGCAATAGCATGGACATTGTCCCATTTTGGTACTTTATGATACTGAGACATTGTTTCCAGAATCAAAAACCATTGTTAATTTAATTTGTCACAAATACTGTTCTAGTTCTAGAAAAAAATATGAAAGAGTAAAAATACCCACACCTTTCTTTGCCTTGTATGTAATCATATTGTTGTTGTTTGTCCTTCATTCTCAAGAGGACCATGTTATCAGGGTGATGTCATGACTTGCAGTGAATTGGATTTAAGTGAGGGAGGGCTGTGCAAGGGCACCAGCTTCACTCTCTCCTTCAGAGTCATCTGGGTCCCATGGCAAGATATATATAATCAGGATGACTGGAGATGGCTCTGGATATTTAAGACAACTGAGGTTAAGTGACTTGCCCAATAAGTGTCTGAAGTGAGATTTAGACTCAAGTCCTCCCAACTTCAGGGCCAGTGCTCTATCCACTGTGCCACCTACCTGCCCCTCTGAACCATAACATCCTCCCTATAAACTCTCTTCCTCTTCCAACACTATGGTTTTTTGTCTTTCATACTCTAAGAAGCTCAAAATGACATCACTATGTAAAATAAATGTACCATGTGTCTAACTATGGCTGATCCAATCAATACAAGCTTGGAAGTCTCTACCACAGGTCAGGAACAAGTAGCCTGTGCGACTATTTGGGAGAGAGATATTTCTAAATTTGTGTATCCCAAGTTTCTTTTGAGCTATTGCAATTGTGCTTTGCTCAAACAGCACAGTGTCTTCTCTGATGTGGGCATACTATGCTAGATCGTCCTATGCCAACAACTTCCATGTCTCACAATCAATTCCAAAGTTCTTCAGAGAGATATAGAAAGTGTCCTTTTATCACTCACTTCTGACCTCTGCAGGATGGCTTACCTTATGCAAATTCTTCATCAAATAGTATTTTAGGCAAATGTACAATTGGCATTCAAACCAATGGGGCCAGCCATCAGAGTTGCACTCTCTGAAGTATTGTTTCAATACTTGGCAGGTCAGGTCAAGAAAGAACCTCAGTGGGGCAGCTAAGTGGCGCAGTGGATAAAGCACCAGCCCTGGGTTCAGGAGGACCTGAGTTCAAATCCGGCCTCAGACACTTGACACTTAATAGCTGTGTGACACTGGGCAAGTCACTTAACCCACACTGCCCTGCCAAAAAAGAAAGAAAGAAAGAAAGAAAGAACCTCAATGACTCTGGGCAAGTCACTTAACCTTCATTGCCCTGCCGGGGGGGGGGGGGGGGGGGGGGGGGGGGAAGAACCTCAGTGACTGATACCATTATCTTGACAAGTCATCTTCAGAATTCTCCTAACACAATTCAAACGGAAATGATCCAATTTCTGGCATGGGGGCTGTATGCTGGCCAGGTTTCACAGGTATCAATGTTGAGGTGAGGACAAATGCTCTACAGACCTTCAGTTTTCATAGACAGCCTAATCCTTGTTCTCTCTCCACACTTTTATTCAGAGCCTCCCAACACAGAGCTAGTTCAGGCAATGCATGCATCCACCTCATCATCTATGTGGATATCCCTGGAAGGTATACTGCCAAAGTAAGTGAACTTAATCCACAGTATTCAAAATTTCTCCAATTTGCTATAACCATATATAGATAGTGTGGTGCTGGCTGGCTAATAGAGAGGCCTCTATTTTCTTTGTGTTATCATCAGGACAAAATTAGCACAAATGGCAGGAATCGATCCATATTCTGTTGTATTTCAGCCTCAGAGGCTGCACTGAGTGCATAATCATCTGTGAACAAAAAGTGGCACACCAACTCTCTCTCCACTTTAGTCATGGCTTGGAGCCTTTTCAAATTAAATAATTTACCATCAATGCAGTAGCTGACTGAGGCCATTTTCGTCCTGGTTGAAGGCATCTAACATCATGCTAAAAAGCACGGGAGCAAGCACACAGCCCTACTTCACTCCACTGGTGACTGGGACAGTACGAAAGCATTATCCATTATCCAGAACTTGTGTATACATGTTGTCATTGAACTGGTGTACAATACTGATGAATTTCTCCAGGCAACCAAATGTTGCCATGATTTTCCACAAGTCCCCACAACTGACAATATCAAAGGCCTCTATCGGATCAACAAATGTTGTGTTCTGCTCCTGGCATTCCCCCTGGAGTCATCAGACAGCAAATACCATAATGATCATTCTTTGGCCCTTTCTGAAGTCACACTGCTTGTGGGATAGATAACCATCTCCTAGGTGAAGGACCAGCCTATGACAGAGGACTCTGGCAAGAATATTGCTGTAATGACTAAGGGAGAGAGCCCACTCTGATTGTCACAGGACAACTTATTTCTATAATATGTACATACACACATACATGTATAGGTATGTGTATGTATATATGTATATGTATATGCATGCCAAAGCTTCTTAAACTGTGAGTTTGTGGCCCCATATGGGGTCATGTAACTAAATGTGGGGGTTGTGAAAAATTTGGCAACGTAAAAAGGTTATGTATACCTGTTTTTGTATACCTATATACCCAGGGTTATGTAAAAATTTCCCAGGCGGAAAAGGGGTCACAACTGGAAAAAGTTTAAGCAGCCCTGAGACAGAGGCATCCTTGAACTCCTGGAGGATAAACTCCTCTTGACATATAACCCAGATGATTTCAGTGAGCTTTTATATGAGCAGTGAACCTCCTGCTTGTAAATCTCTGCTGGATGCATCAGGGGTTTTGCCACATGAGAAGATCCTAATAGCATTCAAAACCTCTTCTTCAGTCGAAAGTTTGGCTAGAGAGGGATGAACCTACAACGTGAGGTATATGGTCAATGACTTCAGCATTAGTTGAAGATGGCCTGTTGAGAACTATGGAAAGTGTTCTGCCCTTCTCTCACGAGACCATGGCCTTATCACTGCTCAGTGTTGGCTCCATCAGCATAGTAGATGAGATACACTACAGTCTTTGGCCCCTAAATAGCCTTCAGGGCATCATATAAGTGCTTTGGGTTGTTACTATAAACATAAAACTGAACTTTATCTCCCTCTTCTACTGAGCCAAGAATCCCACATCTCCCTAAGCCTTCACTTGTACCTCTACTTTTGATGGAGTTGAACACTGCCTTCTTAGAGATGGATGAACTATCCTGCTAGTAAATTCTATGAAGTTCTCATTTTTCATTAGTAGCTTCTGATTTCCCCATCATTTTCATCAAACCAATCCTGACCTTTGTGAGTGTTCTGGTCTGATGACTAAATATACGGTGCTGTATACCAAATCTCTGTAAGTTGACTGCTCCTTTTCTGCTCCACTGTTGTCAACCCTATGTTGACTCAGCTTTCCCTCCACATCAGCAACAAAGGGTTGTCACATGGAGAAGTGCTCTAATATGTTGAGGTTGAGTCTTTTGGTAGTTGTCTTGCCTTGGGGCTGCTGATTTTATTGAATGTGAATGTTTAGTAGCTTGGAGAGAATGGGTCTATTATGGGTTCAATACTCTGAGCCACACATCACCTTCAGCAGCCTCACACACTGTCAGTCTCTTCTCCTTACAATGACATAGTCTATTAAATGCCAATGTTTGCTGCAAGGGTGTATCCATGAAGTTTCATTACATTTAGGTAAACAGACGACAGTGTTTTTGATAAGAAGGTCATGAGATGCACGAGTCTTCAATGGTAAGTGACCACTGTTGTTGCTGTTTCTGACTCCATTCTTCCCAAGGACCCTGCCATGTCTGATAGTCTGTACCTACTCTGGCATTAAAGTCACCCAAAATTATAAGCTTGTCTTTTAGCACAACTGCTGATGAGGGTCACCAGGTCTTTATAAAATTTTTCTTTGACCTCATCAAGGTTCATCATGGTGGGAGGCACATGCACTAATAATGGTGGTATGAAATTTCCTACAAGCGGCAATTGCATTGTCATGAGCCTGTCATTTACTTCTTTTGGCTGGCATACAAGCTTATTGACGAGATGAGATTTGTTGTGAAACCTATGCCAGCTTCACTACCAACACTGTAACATTCTCCATAAGAAGTATAATTATAGGGGGCAACTAGGTGGCACAGTGGATAAAGGCACCAGCCCTGGATTCAGGAGGACCTGAGTTCAAATATCGGCCTCAGTACACTTGAAGCACTTACTAGCTGTGTGACCCTAGGCATGTCATTTAACCCTCACTGCCCCCCCCAAAGTATAATTATAGCCTATACTTATATTTTAAAGATTTACAAAAGGCTTGTCCCACAACAGCCCTGTGAAGAAAAACAGGTAACAAGTATTTTTAGCTCTTACAGATAAAGCAAACTGAGGTCTAGCAAGGTTGAACCCTACAAGTCAAACATCTCTTAAACAATAAAAAGTCAGGATTAGAATGTAAAGCTTAGTCCTAAATAAAGGGTTCTTTCTCCTATACCAAACACATAAGGAGACACAACAAATAAATAAATAAATGAATTTAACATCTAAAATTGTTTTTCCATTTGTAAAAGTAAAAAGTAGAATATACTCTAGTTTAATATCTCATTTATTTATTTATATTGCATGCAGCTTGATTCCATAGAATCATCATTATCATATTATCATCATCATTACTATCAGTTATTTATAAAGTGCTTTAAGATTTGCAAAGCACTTTTCAACTATTACCTCATTTTATCCTAACAACCACCTTGAGAGGTTAAGTGATATTTATTATTCCCATTTTACAGATGGAAAACCTGAGGAAAAGAGAGGTAAAATGACTTGCCTAGGATCAAACAACTAGTAAATATCTTAGGGTGGATCTGAACTTAAATCTTCCTGATTCAGTGATCTATTCACTGCCCACCTAGCTGCCTCTCATAGAAAGCTGTTTAAATCTCTGATTTGTTTTAATTTCCTGCTCCATGTAAGGATAAATACCTTTTTTAGGGACTTAGGTAATTCTGAGTTTACTTGAATTCATCCCAATTTAGATAATTTAGCCCTGTTAAATCCAAGGTACAGTCTGATCTTCCTGGTAGTAAAGAAATGAGAATACTTAGAAGGAACATGATTACTATCTTAAGATATAGGAAGGATTAGCAATACAATCATGATTCATTATTATTGATTCAGAGGGCTAGTTTAGCAATGCACATTTGCCAAGGCATTAGAAAGTTTCCAAAAATAACAGTTAACGCTGCTTCTCCTTGGAAAAGCACAGGAGAAGCATATCTTCCAACTATAGAACAAAAGTCTAGTTCCCTGAAAGTGGTCAATTGGGGTCACTGTGGGTGAATGAAGACAGAGTGATGAAGATGAAATGACTCAGAAGCTTGAAGAAGGACACTGGGGGAAAGAAATAGGGCTGTAGCTATTTTAATGGAAGGTAGAGTATGCTCTGCTTCATGGATCTATCATACATGCCATGTCCCATGGACCATAAAACTCACTGGCCATTTCCAAATTAGCCTAGCTATTGTGCTAATACATTTGTGCTTTTTTTTGGGCTGATATTTGGTGGCTTAATAATTAACTCTGTCCAGTTCTGGCAGCATATTTGAGAAAGGATTTTGACATACTTGGAGTGTAACCAGAAGAGGGATATGAAACTGGAAAGGTTCATTGGCACTTTTTGCCTACAGTTCTCCACTTTTAAATCTTGGCATTTAGGATTACAAACTCACTGCACAACTAAATCTAATTCTCCAAGGTTACCAGGATTTCTCTCTTCCTTTTCTTGAAATAAATTTATTATTTTTTAAACATTTTTTCTTTTACCTTCTTCCTCCTCCCCCCTTACTGCTCCTTCACCACCTACTAAGAAGCCAGGCAAAATTATATCAATTATACATCTGAAATCATACAAAACATATTTTCATATTAGACACATTGTGAAAAAAGAAAAAAGAAACAAGAAAATTATATTCAATCTGTGCTCAGAATGTTCTCTCTGGGGGTGGATAGCATTTTTTCATCATAAGTCTGTTGGAATTGTCTTTAATAACTGTATTGGTCAGAGAAGCAAAATCTTTCACAGTTTATAATCATTACAACATTGCCTTATTATGCACCATGATCTCCTGGTTCTTCTCATTTCATTTCGTATCTCGTTCATATGGGTCTTGCATGTTTATCTCTGAACCCTCCCCATCATTTTTTTTTTTTTTAGTGAGGCAACTGAGGTTAAGTGACTTGCCCAGGGTCACATAGCTAGTAAAGTGTTAAGTGTCTGAGGCCGGATTTGAACTCCGGTTGCTCCTGACTCCAGGGGCCAGTGCTCTATCCACTGCACCACCTAGCTGCACCCCCCCAAATCATTTCTTATAGCACAGTAGTACTCATCACAATCATGTACAGCAACTTGTCAGCATTCCCCCAACTGATGAGCATACCCCAAGTTTCTAATTCTTTTACCCACCACAAAAAGAGCTGCTATAAATATTTTTGTATATATAGGTCATTTTTCCTTTTTTTTTGGATCTCTTTGGGAGTAAAGACTTAGTAGTGGTGTTGTGGGGTCAAAGAATACATAAAGTTCTGTTCTTCAGAATGATCTGACTAGTTCATAACTCTACCAACTGTTTATTAGTGTACATTTTTTCCCCTTAACCCCTCCAGCATTAGTCATTTCTGATAGGAGATACTCTAGAGTTGTTTTAATTTGGCATTTCTCCTAATCAAGAGTGATGTATAGCATTTTTTTTAAAGTGGTCTAAATAGTTTTGATTTCTTCTCCTTCTTCTTTTTCTTCTTCTTCTTCTTTTTGCGGGGCAATGAGGGTTAAGTGACCTTGCCATTGTCACACAGCTATTAAGTGTCAAGTGTCTGAGGCCGGATTTGAACTCAGGTACTCCTGAATCCAGGGCCAGTGCTTTATCCACTGCTCTACCTAGCTGCCCCCTGATTTCTTCTTCTGAAAGCTGCCTCTTCATGCCCTTTGACTATTTATCAATTGGGAAATGGGTCTTATTGTTATAAATTTGACTCAGTTCCTTTCCAAGGATCCCTTAAATTCTAAGTCTAAGGGTCTTTTCTCAGTCTTTATTCTACTTGACCGCTCTGAACTTATGACTGTCAAAACTCTCTCCTCTTGGACACTCTTTCCTCCCTTGGCTTCCATGACACTCAACTCTCTAGTTTTCCTCTTACCCTTCTGACTATTCCTTTTCAATATCCTTTGCTATATCCCATCTTCCTCCATTCCACTGATTATGGGCTCTGTTTTTGTCCTTCTCTGCTCCATATACACACTCTCATTGGTTCAATTATGCTTTCTGTGCATCTCTAACTAGATGACCCATAGCTATCTCAAACTTAACACAATCAAAATGGAACTTCTCATATTTTCCCCCAAATCCTTTCCTCTTCCACACATCCCTAGTTTAATTGATGGCACCAATGGACTTCCAGTCACCCAGTTTCACAACCTTATAGTTCATGATAGACTCTTCCTTCTCCCTCAAGCCCCATGTCCAATAAGAAATGGTATTCTTAAAATAGATCTCGTTGAGATACCCATCATTGGCTTCCTATGCAAAAACCTTCAAAGGCTCCATAATGCTTTATACGAAATTTAAAGCTTTCTAGAATCTGACTCACATCTACCTTTTCAATCTTAATTCCCCTTCATTCTGTTCCATTCAAACTGGCGTTCTAGCTATTACATGTATAAGTAATTCTATTCACTTTCATGCCTTTGTACAGGGTTCTATAAACTTTGGAATGTACTCCTTCATCACATTCACCTCAAAGAATTCCTTTCTTTAAAGCACAGTTGAAATACTACTTTCCATGCAAGTCCCTTTTTTTTTCTGTCTTCCCCAATTGTTAGTTCTCTCTCCTTGAAATTGCATAGTTCTCAATTTATTTACATATATATATATATATAGTATCCCCCATTAGAATATAAACTCCTGGAGGACAAGGACTATATTGTTTTTGTAATCCCCAGTATCTTGCACTTAGTAGGTGGTTAATAAGCCTTTCTTAAATTAATTTATTGAAATTAGTTACCAGGATAAATCAAAACTTTATAATAGATAATTGGAAAGATTTAAATCTGTTCAGCCTGGGAGGGGGAAAAAAGACCTTACAACAGGACATAATTGCTATCACAAAATATATGAAGGATTATCATATATGTGTATATATGTTTATATATATACATAATGCACATATATACATGGAGTGGGGGGAATCTTTGGATTTCTATCTACTTGGATCTAGTCAGCAAAGCTAGTGCTAATGGAGAAGAAGGTACAGAGATTGCAAATTCGGTTCCATATGAGGAGAAATTTCATAAAAGTTAGAGTTGTCAAAAATTGCAATGGGATGCCTCAGTGGCGTGCCTTCCTTGTCACTGGACATCTTCAAATAGAAACTAGACATCAGTTGTTCTTTCTTATATTATACAGGCTGAGGGTACAATTTATGCTATAAACAGGGAGAGTATGAAATGATCTCTCTCTAAAGTCTCTTCCTACTCTAAATCCTATGATCCTAGAAGATGACCTCTGAAGGCCCTTTCTAATTTATGATTCTATGATTCCATTTTTAAAGTAGTATTTGAAATATAAATGATACTATTTTATGTTAGGGCAAAATGAAACTATTTTAACATATATTCTTCTTGTCCTCATTTTCTGCCCTCTTAAAAACTTATCGATGATGACTTAACCCCCCAAATTTAATGACCTTTTCTTAATCTCCCCTCTTTACCGTCATTGGTAGCCGTTTGGCACTGTTGATTACCTATCTCCATACGTTGAGTGTTGTTTCCCCAAGTAAGATCCTTCAGGGCAAGGCTATGTTTTTTGTCCTTCTTTGTTGGTCTTAGCACAGTACCAGGAACATAGTACAGCAGTTATTATATGTTGACCTTGCTGATTTTTATCTCTAGTTTGCAAAACATTCCCCCTGGAAAATCACTCCCACAACATTATCCCTTCTTTCTATACATACAGCCCTGTCCTTAGTTCAGGACATCATCACCTTTTGCTAGACTATTATTATGATCCCCTAATTGGTTATCCTGCTTTAACTCTCTCCCAATCCAATGTATCTACCACATAGCAATCAAATTGAATTTACTGAATTACAGATGTTACTATGTCACTCTATTACTCAGGGAACTCCATGGCTCCCTGTTGCTTCTAGGATAAAATATAGCTCTCTGGTTCACTGTTAAACCCCTTCATAACCTGGATTCAGCCTATATTTCTGATGTCACTATGCATTACCCCCACTGCAACGCTCTACAAACCAGCCAAAATGGCTCTCAATTCCTCATGCAGGGCCCTCCATCTTCTGTCTCTATGTCTTTGAACTAGCTATTTCCCATGCAGAAATGATCTCCCTTCCCAGTTCTGCCTCATAGAATCCCTTTCTTCCTTCCAGACGCAACTTTAAGAGAGTACCTTGTATAAATGGTATTTCTTTTTTTTTTGGTTTTTTTTGCAGACAATGGGGGTTAAGTGACGTTGCCCAAGGGTCACACAGCCGTAAGTTGTCAAGTGTCTGAGGCCGATTTGACTCAGGTACTCCCAAATCCAGGGCCGGGTGCTTTAACCACTGTGCCATCTAGCTGCCCCCGACATGACATTTCTAATCCTCCTAGTTCTCTCTTTCTATCCAACTATATGGTATTGAAAACTCCTTACTGTGTCTATTTTATACTTATTCTGCATATAGACACATGTATCCTTTGTTGGAATGTTAAGTTCCTTAACCATAAGAATTGTTTCATTTCTGCATCTTTATCTCTAGCGCCTAACACAGTGTTTGGTATATAGTAGGAACTTAATAAATAATTATGTAATAGGGCTTTACTTTTTAAATACTCAGATCACCCTAACATTGAGGCACCCACATGGGAGAGATCAAGGAACAGCTTCTGGGAAAAGATATTCTGCATTTCCTTACCTTCCTTTTTCTATTGCCTTTATAGTCTGAACAGGATGTATCTTTGAAACTACCAGACTAAAATATTTATATTCTCATATTACTCCCTCCCTCCTTCTCTCCCTCCCTCCAATTACATCCAGAAAGGGTAAAAGGTGGGGAAGCTAGGTGGCGCAGTGGATAGAGCACCGGCCCTGGAGGCAGGAGGACTTGAGTTCAAATATGGCCTCAGACCCTTGACACTTACTAGCTATGTGACCCTGGGCAAGTCACTTAACCCCAATTGTCTCACTAAAAAAACAAAGACAAAAACAGAAAGGGTAAAAGGCCTGTCAAGTCAAAGATGGGAACCTTGAACTGAACTTTTTTTTGGTTTTGTTATTTCATTTGTCTTTTTCATTTCAGGGTAGAAATGCTGAGATCCCCACCAGATCAGACTCTAGCCAAGGAGATTTTGGAGGCAACATTTTAGGTCAGATGTTCTGCAGTCACCCATACATCAAAAAACACCTAGGTACCTAGGACTTGAGCCCAAGTAGGCTTTGGACTTGAACCTTGATATAAGTAGGGTATATGAGAAATGTGACCCTAATCACTTTCCCCTCCTCAGAGATCAAGGGAGTACAGAGAGAAGAATTATGTCTTCTAGGTATTGGGGGGTGGGGAGTGGTGTTATATATGTTTTTTTTCATGCTATACCACTGAAATAAAGATTCTTTTGGTAAAAGCTAATGGGGGGGAAGAGCCAAGATGGGGAGGACAGTGACTTTCTGAGCTTTCCCAAGACCCCTCCAAATACCTTCAAATAATGCCATAAGACAATTCTAGGTGCAGCTAGGTGGTGCAGTGGATAAAGCACCTGCCCCAGATTAGGAAGAGCTGAGTTCAAATCTGACTTCAGACAATTGACACTTACTAACTGTGTGACCCTGGGCAAGTCACTTAACCCCCATTGCGCTGCAAAAAAAGAAAAAGATAATTCCTGGAGCAGCAGAACCCATGAAAGGACAGGGGAAAATCATTTTCCAGACAAAGAAAACTAAGAAGGTCAGCAGAAAAGATCCGTTGTACCAGTGTGAGAGTGGAGCCACACCAGCACAGATCCAGCCCCAGCACAGGCCACATCAGTGAACGCAAGGCCTCAGGAGCCTCTGAATCAGCTGCAGCAGCAGCTGCTTCTGGAACTCAGCCCACAGACAGTGAGGGGATCAAGCAGTTGGCAGGGGTCTCTTTGCTCGTGCTGAGGCAGGACTCTTGTTTTGCCCATGCTCGGATCCAGGTCTCAGGTTTGGGTGGCAGTCCCAGGTTGGGGAGGGGTGCAGGCACACCAGAGAGTGCAGCCACAGTGGAGCAGGATTCAGTTCTGGATTCCAGGCCTGTGGTTGCTTGTGGCGCAGAGCACAGGCCAGGAGAGTGGTAAACACCTCTCCTTAAATCGTGCCCCCTTGGAAGAACTAAGGCCCTAAAAATTCCTAGAAAATATCTTGGAGAACAGCTGCTCAAACCCCTGAAGCTTGGAACAGTATACCATCCTCCCCTGAAAGCAGTGCCCCACTTTATACAAAGAATTAAAGTCAAGAAATAGGGGCAACTAGGTGGTGTAGTAGATAAAGCACCACACTAGATTCAGGAGGGCCTGAGTTTAAATCCAGCCTAGACACTTGACACTTACTAGCTGTGTGGACCCTGGGCAAGGTCACTTAACCCTCATTGCCCCACCAAAAAAAATAGTCAAGAAATAGGCTGTGAAAATGAACAAATAGAAAAAAATGCTGACCCTAGAAAGTTTCTCTGGTGACAAGGAGATCAAATACACCTCAGAAGAAAGATAACAAAGGCAAAGCTTCTACATCCAAACTTCCAAGAAAAATATGAATGGGTCTCAGGTCATAGAAGTACTCAAAAAATTACTATGAAAATAAATTAAGAAAGGTAGAGGAAAAAATGGAAAGAGAAATGAGAGTGATGCAAGAAAATCATGAAAAAAAAGTCAACAGCTTGCATAGCTGAATTGGCCAAATGAAAAAGGGAGGTACAAAAGCTCTCTGAAGAAAATAATTGCTTAAAAATTGGGATTGAGCAAATGGAAGCATATGACTTTATGAGAAATCAAGACACAATAAAACAAAACCAAAAGAATGAAAAAATAGAAGGCAATGTGAAATATCTCCTTGGAAAACAACTGACTTGGCAAATAGATCCAGGAGAGATAATTTGAAAATTATTGGAATACCTGAAAGCCATGATCAAAAAAAAGAGCCTAGACATCATCTTCTAGAAATTGTCAGCAAAATTGCCCTGAAATTCCAGAATTAGAGGGCAAAATAGAAGTTGGAAGAATCCAATGATAACCTCCTGAAATAGATCCCAAAATGAAAATTCCAGGAATATTATAGCCAAATTCTAGAGCTCCCAGGTCAAGGAGAAAATATTGCAAGGAGACAGAAAAAAACAATTCAAGTATTATGGAGCCACAATCAGGATAACACAAGATCTAGCAGCTTCTACTTTAAAGGATTGGAGGGCTTGGAATATGGTATTCTGGAGGGCAAAGGAATTAGGATTACAACCAAGAATAACCTACACTGAAAAACTGAATATAATCCTTCAGGTGAAAAAATGGGAATTCAATGAAAGAAAGGACTTTCAGGCATTCATGATGAAAAATCTGAGCTGAATTGAAAATTTGATTTTCAAATACAAGACTCAAGAGAAGCATAAAAAGGTAAACAGGGAAAAGAAATCACAAGGGGCATTAAAAGGTTAAACTGTTTACATTCCTATGTGAGAAGATGATACTTGTAACTCATAAGAACTTTCTCATTATTAGGGCAGCTAGATGGAGTATATTTAGACAGAGGGCACAGGTGTGAGTTGAATATGAAGGGATGATATCTTAATATCTTAAAAAAATAATAAAATTAAGGGGTGAGAGGAATGCAATGAAGGGAAAAGGGGGAGGTGAATGGGGTAAAGTATCTCACATAAAAGAAGCAAGAAAAAGTTATGGAGGTAAAGGGGAAGATGGGGAGGTGCTAGGGAGTGAGTGAGCCTTACTCTCATCTGAATTGTCTCAAAGAGGGAATACATTACACACTCAACACCTGGGTATAGTAATCTATCTTACCCTACAGGAAAGCAGGAGGAGAAGGGGATAAAAGGGGCAGGGGGATGAAGTAAGGGAGGGCAGATTGGGGGAGGTGTCAGAAGCAAAACATTTTTGAGAAGGGATAGGGTGAAAAAAGATAGAAAATAGAGTAAATGTCAGGGGGAGGGAATAGGATCGAGGGAAATACATTTAGCAATAGTAACTGTGAAAAAAATTTGAAACCAAGTTGTCTGGACAGGTCTCAGGTTCTCAAAACACATAAAGACTAGTCAAATTTGTTAAAATAAAAGCCATTCCCAATTGATAGATTATCAAAAGATATGAATGTTTCATGATGAAATAATAAAAACTACCTATAGCCATATGAAAAAAATGCTCTCAGTATTGATTAGAGAAATGCAGGTCAAAACAATTGTGGTACTACTCATATCTACTGGATTGGATAATAGGACAGCAAAGGAAAAACAACAAATGTTGTAGAGGATATGGGGGGAAATGAAACATTAATACACTCTTGGTAAAGTTGTAATTGTTCAAACATTTTGTAGAGCAATTGAAACCATGGCCAAAGGATTATAAAATCATGTATACTTTTTGACCTAGTAATACCACTACTAGGTTGGTATCCAAAAGATTAAAGAAAAAAAAAGCTAATGGGGTGGGCCCAGGGTGGGGGTGGAGGCAGAGTCAAAATGACAGAGTAAGGGCGGCTAGATGGCGCAGTGGTTAAAGTACCGGCCCTGGATTCAGGAGTTCCTGAGTTCAAATCCGGCCTCAGACACTTGACACTTACTAGCTGTGTGACCTCGGGCAAGTCACTTAACCCCCATTGCCCTGCAAAAATAAATTAAAAAAAAAAATGACAGAGTAAGGTAGGGACTCAACTGAGCTCTCCCAAATCCCCCTCCAAACAACATTAAAATAATGCCTCAAAACAAATTCTGGCAATGGCAAAAATCAACAAAAGGATGGGATGAAAACAATTTTCCAGCTCAAGACAACCTAGAAGGTTGGCAGGAAGGCCTGTTTCACTGGGGTGAGAGTGGAACATAGGCCTAAGCAGACAACAACCTGACAAAACCTCAGGAGGGCCCTGAAGATACTGAATCAGTGGTAGTAATGGTTTCAAGAGTGGTAAGAGGATCAGACAACTGGTCAGAAGGAGATTACAGGGGACCATTTGCTGGTGGCGGGAGCAAGACTCTTGCATTGCCCATACACGGTTTTGGGTTGGCAGTCCTAGGGCAAGCAAAGGCACTAGTAGGAGTAGGAATCCTGGTCACAGTTCCAGGGCAGAAAAGAGTGTTTGTGGGGCAGCTAGGTAGAGAAGTGGATAGAGCACTGGCCCTGGAGTCAGGAGTACCTGAGTTCAAATCTGACCTCAGATACTTAACACTTACAAGCTGTGTGACCCTGGGCAAGTCACTTAACCCCAATTGCCTCACAAAAAAAAAAATTTTAAAAAAAAAAAGGAGTGCTTGTGGTCACTTAAAGACTAGAGCACAGGCCAGGAGAGCAGTGACCACACCTCTCCTTAGATCATATCACCTTAGAAAAACTGAAAATTTATATCCCACCCCAAAACTACTTCTGAAAACAGTAACTCAAAAACCCTGAAGCTTGGGATAGTGCCCCCTACACTCCAAGGTGCAGAATCCAACTTTAACATAAAGGTAAAGTCAAAAAATAACTGGAAAAATCAGCAAACAACAACAAAAAAGAACCTGACCACAGAAAGTTACTATGGTGAGGTGACAGGGAGGATTAAAACACAAACTCAGAAGACAACAATATCAAATTGATCACATGCAAAGTCACAAAGAAAAAATGTGAATTGGTCTCAGGACCAAAAGAACTCCTAGAAGCGCTCAAAAAAGATTTTTTAAAAGCAAATAAGAGGTAGAGGAGAAACTGGGAAAAGAAATGAGTGATACAAGAAAATCATGAAAAAAGAGTCAACAGCTTGGTAGAGGCAGCACAAAAATAAATACTGAAGAAAATAACACCTTAAAAAAATAGAATAGGCCAAATGATAAAAGAGACACAAAATCCACTGAAGAGAAGAACTTAAAAAGCAGAATTGACTAAAGGGAAAAATATGTACAAAAATTCACTGAAGGGGGGCAGCTAGGTGGCGCAGTGGATAGAGCACTGGCCCTGGAGTCAGGAGTACCAAATCTGACCTGAGACACTTAACACTTACTAGCTGTGTGACCTTGGGCAAGTCACTTAACCCCAATTGCCTCACCAAAAAGAAAATTTCACTGAAGAAAATAACTAATTAAAAAGCAAAATTGGCAACTATAAAAAGATATACAAAAATTCACTGAAGAAAATAATTCCTTTAAATTTTCCAAGTAGAAAAGATAAAAAAGGTCACTAAATAAAATAATTAATTTTTCTTTTTTTTTTTAGAAAATAATTTTCTTGGGGCAGCTAGATGGCGCAGTGGTAAAAGCACTGGCCCTGGATTCAGGAGTGACTGAGTTCAAGTCCAGCTCAGACACTTGACATTTACTAGCTGTGTAACCCTGGGCAAGTCACTTAACCCTCATTGCCCTGCAAAAAAAAAAAAAAAGAAAGAAAGGAAAAGAAAAAAAAAAGAAAAGAATTTCTTGAAAAAGTAGAATTGAATAAATGGAAGCTAATGACCCCATGAAACATTAAGAAATAATAAAACATATATAATCATACATGTATAACCCATATCTTATTGTTTACTACATCCCGAGGGGTGAGGGTTAGGGAGGGAAAGAGGGATAAAAATTGGAACTCAAAACCATAAATAAAAAGTTTATTACTTTAAAAAAAATAAAGAATAAAACAAAATCAAAAGAATGAAAATTAGAAAAGAAAAATTAAATACTTCATTGGGGAGAAAAAAGTAACCTGGAAAATAGATCAAGGGGAAATAATTTAAGAATATCTGGACTATCTAAAAGCCATGATAAAAAAAAAAAAGAGCCTAGACATCATCTTTCAAGAATTATCAGCAAAAATGCCCTGATATTCCAGAACCAGCAAGTAAAATAGAATTGAAGTAATACCCCAATCACCTCCTGAAAGAGATCCCCAAATAAAATCTCCCAGGAATTTCACAGTCAAATTCCAGAGCTCCCAGGTCAAGGATAAAATATTGTAAAAGCAGTCAGAAAGAAACAATTCAAATATTATTGAGCTAAAGTCAGGATAACACAAGATATAGCAGCTTCTATATTAAAAGGACCGGAGCTGGGCAGCGAGGTGGCGCAGTGGATAAAGCACTGGCCTTGGATTCAGGAGGACCTGAGTTCAAATCCAGCCTCAGACACTTGACACTAGCTGTGTGACCCTGGGCAAGTCACTTAACCCCTCATTGCCCAGGCAAAACAAACAAACAAACAAACAAAAGGACCGGAGGGCTTGGAATATGATATTCTGAAGGGCAAAGAAGCTTGAATTACAACCAAGAATCACTTACCCAGCAAAATCAAATATAATCCATCAGGAGGAATGAGCATTCAATGAAATAGAGGACTTTCAAGCATTCCTGATGAAAGGTACAGAGCTGAATAGAAAAATCTGACTTTTCAAATCTGACTCTCAAGACTCAAGAGAAGCATTAAAAGGCAAAAAAGAAAAAAAATTCATAAGGAATAAGATTCAACTACTTACATTTCTACATCAAAAGATGATTCTTGTAACTTCTTAGAACTTTATCACTATTAGGGCAGTTAGAAGTAGTATATATAGACAGAGGGCATAGGTATGAGTCGATTACAATGGATGATATCATAAGAAAAATTAAGGGGTAGAGAAAGAGGGATGCACTGGGAGAAGCAGGAAGGGAGAGGTAGAATGTGGTAATTATTTCACATAAAAAAAGACATAAAAGAGCTTTTGCTGTGGAGGGGAAAATGGGGGAAGGGAAAATGACTGCCATACTTGAACCTTACTCTCATCAGAACTGGATCAAAGAGGGAATAACATGCATACTCAGTTGGGTATAGAAATCTATCTTACAGTAGGAAGGGAGGGAGTAAGACGAGGGGGAAAGACTGATAGAAAGGAGAATAGATTTAGGGAGGCAGTAATCAGAAGCAAAAACCCTTTTGAGGAGGGGACAGGGTGAAAGGAGAAAGAAGGATAAACAGAGGGGAAAGTAGGATGGAGGGAAAAACTCAGTAGTCATAACTGTGAATAGGAATGGGATGAAGTAACACATAAAACAAAAGTGGATAGCCGAGTCGATTAAAAACCAGAATCCTATAATGTGTTGTTTACAAAAAGCACATGAAGCAGAGAGACACACACAGAGTAACAGTAAGGGACTGGTGCAGAATCTATTATGCTTCAGCTGTAGTACAAAAAAAAAGCAGGGTTAGAAGTCTAATCTTAGACAAAGCAAAAGCAAAAAATAGATCTAATTAAAAGAAATAAGCAGGAGCAGGCAGCTACGTAGCACAGTGGATAAAGCACCAGCTCTGGATTCAGGAGACCTAAGTTCAAATCTGGTCTCAGACACTTGACACTTACTAGCTATGGTGACCCTGGGCAAGTCAATTAACCTTCCCTGCCCCACCAAATACACACACACACACACACATAATAGATAAGCAAGGAAAACTACATTTTGTTCAAATTTATAAAATTAAAAGTAATTCCCCAATTAATAAATGGTCAAAGGATATGAGGATAGTTTTCAGATGAAGAAATAGTCATATGAAAACATGCTCTAAATCACTATCGATAAAAGTAATGCAAATTAAAACAACTCTGAGGTAACACCATTATACCTAACAGATTGGCTAATATGACAGAAAAGAAAATGACAGATATTGGATGGGATGTGAAAAAACTGAAACACTAATCCACTCTTAGTTGAATTATGAACTGATCCAGCCCTTTCTGGAAAAAACTCTGGAACTATGTCCAAAGGGCTATAAAACTGTATACCCTTTGATCCAGCAATACCACTACCAGTTCTGTATCCCAAAGAGAATTTTTTTTAAAAAAGGAAATAGGCAACTTCGGGGCGGAGCCAGATGGCAGAGGAAAGGCAGTGAGCTCCTGAACTCATGACACGATCGCTCCAAAAAACATCCAAATAAGGTCATAGGAAAATGCCCGGAGCAGCAAAACTCACAGAAGAATGTGCTGAAATCATCTTCTAACCAAGAACGGCTTGGAAGATCAGAAGGAGGGAGCTGCTGTGCTGATACAGAAGTCGGGCCCAATCCCACAGTCACCCTGACACAGATCCAGTCTCAGGAAGTCCTCACCAGAGAAGGAGACCCCCAGAGCCTCTGAATCAGCTGAAGCACCAGTGTCCTCTGGAACTAAGCTCATAGTCTGGTGAGTGGGCTTGAGCCCTGGGCAGGGGGGAGACTACTGGGGTCTATGCTGGTGCTAAGGCAGAACTTGGGTTTACACCCAAACTGAGAACCCGGAGGTAGGCTCGAGTAGAAGTTGCCCAGGTGGGGGAGGGCACAGGCTCCTCAGAGCTAACAACCACAACACACAAAGCTGGTTGATTGGCAAGTTGGTCTGGGGTCATCTAGGACCAGGAAACAGGCCCAGCGAGGGAAGAACCTGATTCTCCTTAAATCATACCACCTGGGACTTCTTAAGCTTGGGATACTGCAGCCTGGAAACAGTGCCCCACTTTAAGGAGCTAAAAGTCTAGTAAAAGAAAGGCAAGATGAGCTGACAGAGAAAGGTGAAGGACCATAGAAAGTTTCTTCAGTGACAAGGAAGACCAAGGGGGCACCCTCAGAGGAAGATGTCAACATCAGGGCCCCTATATCTAAAGCTTCCAAGAAAAATATGAATTGGTCTCAGGCCATAGAGGTGCTCAAAAGGACTTTGAAGATAAAATTAGAGAGGTAGAGGAAAAAATGGAAAGAGAAATGAGGGTGATGCAGGAAAGACATGAGAAAAAAGTCAACAGCTTGAAAAGTCAAAAGGAAAAGGAGGTACAAAAGCTCTCTGATGAAAATAATTGCCTAAGAATTGGGATTGAACAAATGAAGCCAGTGACTTTATGAGAAACCAAGACACAATAAAGCAAATCCAAATGAATAAAAAAATAGAGGGCAATGTGAAATATCTTCTGGGAAAAACTGCTGACCTGGAAAATAGGTCCAGGAGAGATAATTTGAAAATTATTGGTCTACCTGAAAACCATGATCAAGGAAAGATCTTAGACACCATCTTCCAAGATATTTCTCAGGGAAAATTGCCCTGAAATTCTAAAGAAGAAGCTAAAATAGACATTGAAAGAATCCACCGATCACCTCCAGAAAGAGATCCCAAAAAGAAAACTCCTAGGAATATTATAGCCCAAATTCCAGAACTCCCAGGTCAAGGAGAAAATATTGCAAGCAGCTAGAAAAAAGGAATTTAAATACTGTGGAGCTCCAATAAGGATAAAGCAAGATCTAGCAGCTTCTACATTAAAGGACCGAAGGGCATGGAATATGATATTCCAAAGGGCAAAGGAAAGGGATTACAACCAAGAATCACCTACCCAGCAAAACTCAGCATAATTGTTCAGCTGAAAAAATGGGACTTTAATGAAAAAGAAGACTTTCAGATATTTGTAATGAAAAGACCTGAACTGAATGGCAAATTTGACTTTCAAATACAAGACCCTAGAGAACCATAAAAAAAATTGGAGCTGGGGGACATACCTGGGGTCATACAGTGGGGCGACTGTCTTGTGACTGAGGCTAGGTTTTGGCTGGGATCCCCTGGGTCCAGGGGTGATTATTTGTCCACTGTGTCGCTTAGCTAGATGATAACATCTTTAGCGTTAAATTGAGGGGTGAAGGAATTCAAAGGGAGAGGGGGAAGGCAGAAGCAAAATCCTAAATGAAAGTAACAGGAAAAGGCTTATGGAGTGGGGGAAGAGATGGGAGAGGAGCAGGGCAGTAAATGAATTTTATACTCATCAGAAAAGCTCAAAAATCAAGAGCTGCCTCAAGGAGGGACTAATGGACACACCCAACTGGGTGGAGTATTCTATTTAATCTGGGCAGTAAATGAGCCTACACCCATTAAAATTGGCTCAAAGACCTCAATCTCATTAGAATTGGCTCAAGGAGGGAATAATGTACATTACTCAATTGGGTGGAGTTAATCTCTCTAACCCTGCAGGAAAATGGGAGGGAAGGGGATAAGAGAGAGGGGCAAAAGAAGGAAGGGCAGAGTGGGGGAGGGGAAAAGACAGAAGTAAATCCCTTTTGAAGAGTGATAGGATGAATGAAGATGGATAATAGAATAAATATCATGGGGGAAGGGAATAGGATGGAAGGGAAACAGTTAACAATAGTAATCATAAAAAAGAGAAAAGGGGGAAAAATTATACAAAAATGTTTATAGCAACTCTTGGTGGAGGCTAAGAATTGAGAATCAAGGGAATGTCTATCAAATTGAGGAATGATGGAAAAAGCTGTGTTATATGATTGTAGTGGAATGGACTTGTGCTACAGGAAATGACAAACAGGATGATCCCCAAAAAACCTTGAAAGACTAATGAACATCGATGTATGGTGAAGTGAGCAGAGCTGTGAGGACATTGTGCATAGTGACAGCAGTATTGTTCAATGAGCAATTGTGAATAACTTAGCTACTCTCAGCAGTACAATGATCCAGGACAATCCCAAGGAACTAATGAGGAAGCATACTATGCACTGTTATAGAAAGAACTGATAAAAAGAACACTTGTGGATTGTACATATATAACCTAATTGTGATCTTGTGGAGGGGGAAGGAAGGAGGGGAGAAAAATTTGGAACTCTAAATCTTATGAAAATGAATGTTGAGGGGCAGCTAGATGGCGCAGTGGATAGAGCACCGGCCCTGGAGTCAGGAGTACCTGAGTTCAAATCCGGCCTCAGACACTTAACAGTTTACTAGCTGTGTGACCCTGGGCAAGTCACTTAACCCCAATTGCCCTCACTTAAAAAAAAAAAAAAAGAATAAAAAAAGAAAATGAATGTTGAAAACTACCCTTACATGTAAATGGAAAATAAAATTTTTAAAAAAGGAAATAGACCTTTATGTACAAAATTATTGGGGAGCGGCTAGGTGGCACAGTGGATAAAGCACCGGCACTGGAGTCAGGAGTACCTGAGTTCAAATACAGCCTCAGACACTTAACACTTACTAGCTGTGTGACCCTGGGCAAGTCACTTAACCCCCATTGCCCCACAAAAAAACAAAACAACAACAAAAAAAAAACAAAAACAAAAACAAAAATATTTATATAAGGCTCTTTTTGTCCTGGCAAAGAATTGAAATTGAGGGATGCCCATTAATTGGAGAATGGCCTGAACAAATTGTGGTATATGATTGTGATGGAATACTATTGTGCTATAAGAAATAATCATCAGAAAGCTTTTAGAAGAACTAGAAAGGCTTACATGAACTGATGCAAGGTGAAGTGAGCAGAACCAGGAAAGCATTGTACATTAGTAACAGAAATACTGTATGATGATCAACTATGAATGACTGATCAATGCAACAATCCAAAACAATTCTGAAAGACTTATGAAGAAAAATGCTATCTACTTCCAAAAAAAGAACTGGAATCTGAATGCAAATCAAAGCATACTTTTTAAAACTTCTTTTCTTGTTGGTTTTTTGTTGGTCTGTGTTTTCTTTCAGAACATGGCTTATATGTTAATATGATTTGCATGACTGTACATGTATAACATATCAACTTGTTTGCCTTCTCAATGGGGGGGATTTGAAACCCCACATTTTAAAATGAATGTTAAATATGTTTTATGTACAATTGAAAAAATAAAATATTATTTTTAAATTAAATTAATTTTTTTCTTTTTAGTGGGTCAATGAGGGTTAAGTGACTTGCCCAGGGTCACACAGCTAGTAAGGGTTAAGTGTCTGAGGTCAGATTTGAACTCAGGTCCTCCTGAATCCAGGGCCAGTGCTTATCCACTGCGTCACCTAGCTGCCCCCTAAATCAAATTTTTTTTAAAAATCTAATCTATTAAGCCATAAACTATGCTAAGTTGTGAGGATTTCACTTGATCCTCACAACAATCCTATGAAGTAGATGTTGTTATTATCACCATTACACAGTTTGGAAACTGAGGCAGATAGAGGTTACATGATTTGTCCTGTCTCAGCTAGTAGAAAATCTTTGAGTGTCTGTTGCTGATTTTTTGGTTTTCCTGACTTCAGGCCCAGCTCGCTATCCACTGTGCCATCTCCCTGTCTAAGCATAAATAGGATGAAAACATGGAACAAAAAGGACAAGGTTCAAAAACAACCTTCCCTAACTTGCTGACACTTTGTTAAATTAATTAAATCTAATTAATGGTAATTATGAGTTTATCAAAACAAGAATAGACTCCCTGAAATGCTTTTCCATGATGAGATAATACTTCTGTGATCTCATTGTTGTTGTTTTTGTTTTGTTTTTGTTTTCATATTGTCTTTATTTCAGATAAATTTGTAATTTACCATTGGAATCTGTCTATGGACATAGGTTGCTTCTTTTTTAAAAATAAAAGTATTTTATTATTTCCAGTTACAAGTAAGGATAGTTTTCAACATCTGTTTTCACAGGATTTTTAGTTCCAGTTTTTCTCCTACCTTCCCCTCCCTCCCTCCTCCCCAAGACAGAAAGCAATCTGTTATAGCGTGGTACCACTGGGTCAAAGGGTATTCTGTGATTTCATTGTAGTATTTACTCTGTTCCACTGGTTCACATCACAACCCAAAGCTCTTGTCCACTTCTAATCATAAATCCTACACAGAGGATACCAATGTTTCCACCAGGTCTTTTCACATTCTATGGGTACCAGGACGGCACTCGGGCTATCCACCCCTCACTCAACATGACAGACCTGCCATCTTATCTGATCTTGCATTTCATTTATGTCCTTACATATCATATGCCTTTTATCGGATCACAGATTTAAAACTCAAAGAAACCTTAGAGGTCATTGAGTCCAGCCCCTCTGCTTTACTCCAATGCAATTCTATGTCCTCCTTTCTTATGTTACTCTTTCAATTATACGGAATTCTCTGAGGGGTAGAATTTAAATATTTTTCTACAAAGA
This sequence comes from Dromiciops gliroides, assembly GCF_019393635.1. Taxonomy (NCBI): domain Eukaryota; kingdom Metazoa; phylum Chordata; class Mammalia; order Microbiotheria; family Microbiotheriidae; genus Dromiciops; species Dromiciops gliroides. Next base: position 253,730,053 of record NC_057861.1, read on the forward strand.
CAACAGTATTATTTATTCAGCTTCTACTATATGTAGCAAATAGAAGCCCTTAAGTTTGCATATACTGTCCAGACAGAAGTCACTAGACTTCCTATAATTAGATTCCATTCATCTCAGCAATAATTTTCAGATATCAAAATCTCTGCTAACAATGATGATGGAAGGGGGCAGCTAGGTGGCACAGTGGATAAAATCACTAGCCCTGGATTCAGGAGGACCTAAGTTCAAATCCGGCCTCAGACACTTGACACTTACTAGCTGTGTGACCCTGGGCAAGTCACTTAACCCCAATTGCCTCACCAAAAAAACAAACCCAAAACAAAACAATGATGATGTGATGATGGAAACTGTCTTCAATGATAATTTGTGCAGAGAAAATTCTGATGAAAAACTAAGAGAATTCTGATTTATAGTCTTTTTTTTAACTTTCTGAAATTATAGTGTCATTAATACACCTCAACCAATGCCACCACCCACCACCAGACATAAGAGATATCACAAAGCAGTAAGAAGTCAAACATTTTGAGGCCAACAGAGCAGAATTCTAAATTTAAAATTACATAATCCAATTTCCAACAGCAGAGTACTGCAGTGCTCTGATGCTTGCTGATGTGGAATATGGAGTCCCTAGGTACTTTCTATTATGAATAAGTAAAGGAAAACAGTGAATCTTTGCACATGATGAATAAAAGTATGTGAATGTGTCAACTTTTATTTAACCTGATTCTCCTGTTCCAGTTCTGTGGTGTGCAAACAGAGCAATGCCAAAGCTACATAGAGAGAATAATACCATAAAAGAGCTGACATTTATATCACAAGAGATGATAAGCCAGGATAGGGGATAGCATTCTGGCCTTGGCATAGGGATACCTAGATTCAGGTTCAATCTCTGATACAGATCTGGTAATTTGTGTGATCCTGGTCTAGGCTGTGCTCAAGGCAACTCTAGGATTAGAAACTGTACGACAGTTACCTATATGCATCAGTTTCCATAGTGGGAGTTACCCCATTCTGATGAAATCACAAGTTTATAGAAAAAGAAGGGAAAAATACACATATGTATATACATAGGTATACATACACATATTTATGTATGTATGTATATTTTAAAGTTTCAAAGGGCTTTACATACGTTGTCTCATTTTATCCTTACAAAAGATACTTTTGGAGGGGGAAGGGTCTCAACCTGTGATTTCATTATCATGAAGAACTCTCAGGAGTAGCAAACTGCTCCCTAACTCACAATCTCAGAGTTGCTTAGGTCCCCAAGAGGTTAATTGATTTGCCCAGATTCACTTAACCAGTATGTGTTTGAAGCAGACCTTAAACCCCAAGTCTCCCTGACTCTAATGATAGCTTCTATTCAAAAAACTCCACACTACCTCTCAGATATTACAGATGAGGAAACTGAGGACCAAAGAGGCTGAGTGATTTGTCCACAGTCACACAGATAACACATGGCAGAAGAGGAAGTTTAAACAGGTCTTCCTAACGCCAAATCCATCATCATTCTCACCATTACACCTGCTGCCTCCTCATCTATCCTATATTCAGGAGCCAGATTCTCCTATTTCCCCTACTTACCCCTGAGCCTTTGTTCTATGGTCAGAGAGTACTCATGACTAACACTTTGAATGGTAGAAACTCAGTCTCAGGTTATCATGTATCTTTATCCCCTATTAAGCAGAAACAGAGTCAGTGATTCAACTAAGGACAGGTTGAGTGAGTGTAGAGAGAACTGCTTATTCAAGGTGTACTGTTCTCATTATCAAGAATAATTTCTCCAAACAATAGACCTTTTAAAAACCCCTTCTATATAAAAACAAGGAGTCTTTGAAAAGAACTTTCATCTTACCTGGGAAAAGATAAAACAGTATATGGTTTTAGGGGCAGCTAGATGGCACAGTAGATAGAGCACTGGCCCTGGAGTCAGGAGTACCTGAGTTCAAATCCCGGCCTCAGACACTTAACACTAGCTGTGTACCCTGGCAAGTCACTTAACCCCAATTGCCTCACAAAAAAAACCCCAAAACAACAAACAAACAAACAAACCCAGTATATTGGTTTAGTAAAAAGTAATTACACCTGCAGTGAACTAGACCTAAGTCATGTCTTCCACAGTTCACTTGGTAGTATGCCATGTAACAAACTGGATTTAATCTGAGGCCAAAATGTTTGTCAATATGAGAGAAGACGAAAAGGACAAAAACAAAACCTAATAATCTCCTAGGCGTTTCAGGCATTAAGATTTCATTTTATTGTCAGCTTTACAAGAGGATAGGGATCATATACTGTCTTTGTTTTGTATAAATGAATACAGCATTTATCAAGCACTTACTATGGGTAAGTCCTGTGGATACCAATCGCAGTATAAAACACTAGGGCTCTCCATGGAGGCTCACATTTTTTTGTTCATTTTAAACAGATCTTAATTTTTTTTTCAAGTTGCATGTAAAGATAGTTTTCCACATTCACTTTTGTAAGATTTTGAGTTTCAAATTTTTCTCTCACCCTCCCTTACCTCCCCCGTCCTGAAGTCAGCAAGCAATCTGATACAGGTTACATATTACGATCATGTTAAACATAATTTCCACATTAGTCATGTTGTAGGAGAAGAGTCAGAACCATAGGGGGATACAAAAAACAAGAAAGAAATAACAATGACAACAACAAAGCAACAACAAAAAGTTAAAATAGTAAGCTTCAATCTACATTCAGACTCCATACTTCTTTTTTCTGTATGTGGAGAGCATTTTCTCCTTGAGTCTTTTGGCAATGTCTTGGATTATTGTATCCTAAGAGCTAAGTCTATCACAGTTGAATATTTACATACCATTGCTGTTACTGTATACAACTGTTCTCTTGGTTCTCACTTCACTCAACATCAGTTCATGTAAATCTTTCCATGTTTTTCTGAAATTTACCTTTTTTGTCATTTCTTATAGCACAATAGTATCCATCACATTTATATTCCATAACTTGTTTAGTCTTTCCCCAATTGGTGGGCATCCCCCCAATTTCCAATTCTTTGCCACCACAAAAAGAGCAGCTATAAATATTTTTGTACATGTGGGTCCTTTTCCTTTTTTAATGATCTCTTTGGGATATAGACCAAGTAATGATATGCTGGGTGAAAGGGTATTCAGAGTTTTATAGCCTTTTGAACATGATTTCAAATTACTTTTCAGAATGGTTGGATCAGTTCACAACTCCACAATACAGTGCATTAGTGATCCAATTTTCCCACATCTCCTCTAACATTTATTATATTCCTTTTATCATATTAGCCAACTGGATAGGTTATGAGGTGGTACCTCAGAGTAGTTTTAATTTGTCATTTCTCTAATCAGTAGTGATTGAGAACATTTTTATATGAATATAGATAGCTTTAATTTCTTCATCTGAAAACTGCCTGTTCAACATCTTGACCATTTCTCAATTGGGGAATGACTTGTATTCTCACCATATATATTCAGTTCTCTACATATTTTAATATGAAGCCCTTTAATAGAGACACTGGCAGTGAAATAGTTTCCTAGCTTTCTGCTTCTCCTTCTCATCTTGTTGCATTGGTTTTGTTTGTGCAAAACCCTTTTTAATTTAATATAATCAAAATGCTTTTCATAACGTTCTCTGTTTCATCTTTGGATCATACAAAGCAGTCAGTTATTGGAGCAGCTAGTCAGCTAATCAGTTAGTCAAGTAGTATTTATTATGTGCTTACTATGTGGCAGGTACTTTGTTAAACACTGGGACCCCTGCCCTCAAGGAGCTCACCAGTCTAACTTCCATTATTTTACCACATTTAGAAGTTTGTCGTGGGGGGGCAGCTAGGTGGCACAGTGGATAAAGCACCGGCCCTGGATTCACGGAGTACCCTGAGTTCAATCCAGCCCTCAGACACTTGACACTTAGCAGCTGTGTGACCCTGGGCACTTAACCCCCATTGCCCCACAAAAAGGGAGGGGAAAAAAAAAAAAGAAGTTAGACTGTGAGCTCCTTGGCTGACTAGCTGCTCCAATAACTGACTGCTTTGTATGAACCACCTTTTGTTTCTTGAACCTCATAAACTAAAACTTTTACTGATACAGACTTTATCACCCCCAACCAAATGATCAGAGTGCTCTCTCCCTCAGCCGGGCCATTTGTGCCTCTTGAGCCATAACCATTTTATGTATGAAGCGCAGTAGGCATTTTTGCCAAGGGCCTACATAAATGAAAGGACCCATTAAACATTTTAATCAGCTGTTAAGGACCCTGTTATTAATTGCAAATATTTGCTCATTCAACAATTAATCAAAAAAGTATTTATTAAGTACCCATAATGACTGAGAGGCAGCATGAAATAGTAGATAGATAGCAGCTTCAGAGTTAGGAAAACCTAGGTTCAAGACCTGCCTGGCACATATTGGTTGTGTTGCTCTAGGCAAATTATTTAACCTCTCAGTTCTACCTTGAGGAGAAGGAGCTTCCACATCTATGATTTGCTTTTTCTCTGAGATTTCTCTGTACATACAGTGAAAATTGCAGGGCCAGTCCTTATCCTTATGTCCAAGGTCCTGTTCTAAGTGCTGGAGACACAAAGATTAAAAACCAAAAAAGTGGCCCCCTGCCCCTCTAACAGCTTACTTTCTACTAGGAAATGTAACATATTTACAGATGAGTAAGTATAAGATAATATGAGGAGGGAGAGAGCCCTACTAAGCAGAGAAAACAGGAAAGTTTTCCCACATAAAGAAATGCCACATGAACTGGACTATGGAAGGAAGCTACAAAGTGTTCCAAGTGGAAGGAAGTACATTCTAGGCACTAGAGACTAACCTACATGACCATTTGGGCTGGAATGCAGAGTATTTATAAAACATTATTTAAATTAATTGATTCTCTTAGTATAACATACTGGATATACAAAAGATGATAACACTAGTGAACAACAAGTCATAAATATCTTTGACAAATGTGTATCCCACCCACAGTTCTGTATTCTATAAAAATGAAAAATTAAATTATTTATGATTCCTTTGATCTCCAACCTACCTATAGAAATCAATACACTTAAACAATGTATCTGGCTACGAAGTAGCAATACCAACATGGCTCTTCAAAGACCTTAAACTGGTTTTGCTCCACTGTCTTTTGGATGTTAGAAAAGTACCCAGGAGAATTTCTCTGACTATAATCCCATAATCTTTAATGTCCCTTGCCCCAGCCTTCCACCTCCCAGCCCACATCTCCACGCAGTTGAGAGTCAGTGACAGAGAAGGCTTTCTCTCTAACCTTCCTGCCCAATGCTTTCTTTTTCCTTTTCCCTCTCCCAGCTGGACAATGATCTCCCCATTTCTACCCCACGAGAGGGACTCAGACGCTCCTAGTTCCACTCCTGTGCCTCTCCATCCCCAACTGCAGGCAGACATGCCTGTTCACACCACTTAGTGGTAAAATCCTTCTGGCAAGGTCTGCCCCAACACTATCTACCCTCTCTTGTCCGGTGGAACTTACCATCTGCTTACTTATTCTGCTGTCATGCTCTCTAGATCACAAGGCATTACCATTTAACCTTACAAGGCAACCTAAGGGTTCCTGAATCCCTGCCTTCTATCATCTATTACTTGTTATCATCCTCAATTTGAATTGGAGCTCCTGAGAGCTGAATTTCTATTTGTATCCCCAGGTCTTAGCATAGTGCTACCACACAGTAAGCACTTAATATATGATTTTTCATTAATTCCTTCATGTCTTCCAGAGTACAGCTGGGGAAATAGCACATTGCCAGACTTCCAAGATAGTTTCTTTAAGAATGCACCATGGGGGGCAGCTAGGTGGACAGTAGATAAAGCACAGCCCTGGATTCAGGAGGTATCTGAGTTCAAAATCTGGTCTCAGACACTTGACACTTACTAGCCTGTGTGACCCTGGGCAAGTCACTTAACCCCCATTGCCCCGCCAAAAAAAAAAAAGCACCAGTGGCTCTGAATGTATCTGAGCCCAAGAATTTGTAGTAGAGTCTTCCAAAGACCTGATGCATGTTTAGCCTGGGGGCACTCTGGGCCATGGAGAAGTTACTAAATATTACAAAATCATAGCTAATCAGCTGTCACAAAGATTTCTTTTGATAAATTTGATCCAGAAGATAACACATTTTAATTTACATCTTCAAATTTCTTCATAACCCTAGATTATATCTCAACATTCCACACAAACATATAAAAATCAAAATTCATACAAAATCAGCAAATTGATTTTCTACAAGCAGTTATGTGTCCCAAAGTTTTGTCTACACAATTAAATGCAAATGGAAAATGGCAATAGCATCATAAATAGCTGGAATTTTTGTGAGGAATAACACACTTCTTCCACAAAGGGATGCTATGCCCAAAGAGTTCAAGGAAAAACCACCAAAATTTGTCCTTTTAGCTGAATCTATCAGTCACTGGTATGTACTTGCCAAGATCATACAGCTAATAAGTGTCTGAATTTTTAACCTCCTATCTTCCTGACTCCATGTCCAGCATTCTATCACTGCACCATGTAGCCATAAGGTATTCTACCAACCTGGAATAAAAAGAGCCAAAATCTCCCACTTGTAAATATATACAAATCCAGACAACCTTAAAGGAATTTCTCAGGATTCAGCCTTTGCAGTGAGAAAAGGTGTATGTCTAACACACTGGATAAGCTTACCCTGGGACTCTGTAGGATGCACCTAATGGCAATGTGATAAGTACTATGGAAGGGATAAGAAAGGTTTCTCCATGCAAGTTACATAATAAATGAGTCTTAAGAAATGGACCACTTGGAGGCAGATAAATGAAGTTTTGATATAAAACAAAAATACATTCCAAAACCAAAAAGAATGTCTTTGGGGTTTACCTACAAGTTATGAATTAATCCATACTTCCTCCTGTGAGATTTAAAATTGGATATTAGATCATAAATCTCCCCTACTTAACCTTTCCTTAATTTATCTCCCAGACTAGTAAATGGGAAGAAGCTTTTGGTTTTCTAGATAGACCTTTTATTGTTATTGTAGTCACAAGGTGATGTTGATTAGAAGGATAGGAAAGTAGAAACCACAATACAAATCGTCTTAAGTCCTAAGCTTAGTCTATATTCCTATAATAAAACTCACCCAAACCGAAAGGCCACCCTTGAAGAGAGACCGTCTGTGCAGCGCCGTCAGGCACCAGCCGAGCATGGAAAAAGCTCCACTTCCGTTCTCTCCACCCAGAAGTCGAGTCCTGTAGCAGGCAGTCTGACGTGCACAGCAGGCGGACTGTTGGTCTCCCTCCCCAAAAGGGTGGTCCTTCAAAAACTGGCGTCTTTCAGTTATCCCTAACAGACTGTTAAAAACTTTCATATTTTTTACACACTCCTATCTCCCTTTATACAAATACTTGTAACTATCTAATCTGAAAAAAAAATATCATCAAATATGCGATGCTAACAATAACGATTCCATTTGTGCTTTACAATTTCCACATCGCATTCCCTCACAACAACTCGGTGAGATAGGTTATTCTATGTCTGTTTTACAGATGAGGACACTGAAGTTCAAAAAAGTAAAAAGATTTGCCTAGCAAAGGTAGAAGTTGAGAACTCAAACCCAAGTCTTCTCATTGCAAATGAAGTATTCCTTTCCCCTTCATCCTGATATCTCTATAAACTGCTGCTCTTTGTTGACACCAGTGAAATTAAAGTAAGACCTAGAAAAATACTGAAATCTTTCAAAAGAATTTGTATTTTTTTTTAAAGTAATAGTGAAGGACTTGAGGGATAAGATCTAGTAGGAGAATCTTAGTCTTGACTTGGGGATTTTCTTGTTGACTGGGATGTCATCTTTCTTGGTTGCTGTACAGTCTGGCTCCATCAAACAGACTGGACTTGAAGAAAAATCCTGAAGGCCTGACACAATGTCAAAACACTTAACTGCTCTGTACCTGTTTCCTCACATGTAGAAAAAGAGAATTTCTTTCCTATTATGGACTATAATAAAAGTAAACTGAAGATGCAACATCAATTGATTATTACCAACACCAATATCACCCCCTCCACCCTCCTGGGAAATAATTAGTATCATTTCCATTATTACAAAGAAAAGCATAGAATTCAGCACTTCCCCCAGAACAGGCATGATTAGATTACAGGATCCATAAGTCCCTATGCCTGGTCCACAAAGAGAAAACACTGCTTCACTGAAGAATGAATGAATGCAGCAATACAAATTAGCACAGGCTCCAGACTTGAAAGAAATGAGGCTAAATCTAGAAGGTATCACATTATAGTCCAGTAAAAATGTTAATGAGAACTGGAAAGGACCCCTGGGCTTTTTTCCAATTGCTAATGCTCTGTTCCTTTTGCCCACAACAGAGTAGAGAATAGAGAGTTCCCTAGCTACTTGCATGAATTAAGCTTTAATTAAGTATTCTAAGAAGGGTATGCAAGTCTTTGTCAGGAAATATGGCTGGCAGATCCATTACCTCAGTCCTATATTAATTGCACACCAGACATTATTTAAATAAATATTTCACAAAATACCTTAAATAGTGAGATTTTTAAGTTTAGGTTTTTTGGGTTTTGCAATTCAATAGGCTCATTTGGAAATAATTAATACATAATTTAGTTTTAGAAAATTGGGGGAACTTATTGATGTTGCAAAGGCAAAATAAGGCAAATGCAGAACTCAATAAGCTGCAAATATAATTGAAACTTTCCTGATCTTCTGTCAGCACATTCCTGATACAGACTCTCATTGCTATGCATCCGATGCATTTGACAATCTAGAAATGGGTATTGCTGAGTCACTCTCCAAGTCTCAGCGCCATTCTTTGTTTCTTATGCCTGCAAAGGATCCTAGCTCTGTTTTCACTGTGCCTAGTGCCACTCCTTGGCCCAAGATTTATAACTATATTTCTGAATCTGATTTTCCCCAAGGCTAACCCACAGTCAAGGACAATCCAGGGCCCATGAAGAAATTCTTTCAATGAAGCAATCAATCATTCTAGAACACTTGTTAAATACAAAGTTGGGTACCATGAGGAGTATGAAGATGAATAAAATACAGTCCCAGATCTGAATCGATGATCCTAAGGAAGATCCAAAATTAATGGTGGTGATGAAAATAGAAAGGAAGGAATAGAAGTGAGAGATTTATAATATACTTAGAATGATTGGGTCAGTGTGGGGAGCTCCTAATGTAGAAATCTCCTTCCTTTTGTGAATAAATCCTAGGGATTAGTCTGAGACTCATGGATTTTAAATAATACCTATGGTTTTGAGACTAGTGCCTATAAGAGGGAAGATTAGAACCCAAACCCTTTCTGAATCTAAACCAATGACTCCATTCCACTATATCATTGGTTCTTTAAGTGTAGACCTGAGATGCCTGGGAATCTCTTTCAGGGGATCCTTGAAGTCAAAACTATTTCATAATAAAAATACAGACATTTGCCTATTAAATGAATTTCCCCCTTTCACAACTATAATATCTTACAATAAGGCCAGATTTCTTCATATACTTCCAATGCAGCCAAATATATAAAAGGCTGTAAAAATATGTAAAACAATGCCATTCCTTTTTTTTTTTGTTTTGGAAAATATTTTTTCAATTACAAACTGTAACAAGGGTTTATAGAGTTATTTCAAATTAAGAGTTAATAATTATTTTTTTAATTTATCAGCTTTAAATTCTAATATAGTAAGTTATCAATACAAACCCATAAACAAACAGCTCTTTGGTATGCTTAGTGATTTTTTTAAGAATATAAAGGGGCCCTGAGATCAAAAAGTGTGAGAACTAACTACATTGGGCTACCTCTACTGAGAGGACTATGAAAGAAGAGTAGACAAGACTTGTGTATTGATTGAATAGGGAACAGGGAATATTCCACTTATATGCTGTTCTATCTCATATTTTTAGCTAAGGGTTCAAGGACAATGCTTTATCCTTAAATGATAAAAGATTCTCTGCACAGTTTATCTTTTCTCTTAACTCCATTAAGATCTATTATTTTTGAAGATATATCTTCAATCAACACACTCAAGTCATTAGCTAAGGGGCCTTTGGTTAACTAAAATGGTTAAATATTGTCAATATTTTACATCCCTTAAATATATATCTACTATATATCCTGATGGAGTGAAGTATGACTAAAGTGAATGTCTCTACCATTAATCAATTTGTCACTGGGGCTTCATAATCAATCCAAAAAAAGACAATTTGTAAAATACTAGACAAATGTCCCACATGCTGGCTTAAAAAGTGTATTGAAAAAGACTTGAACCTAGAAATGTATATGGGAATACAATGACCTGGAGTCAGGAAGATCCTAGTTTAAATTTGGTCTTGGACACTTACTAGCTGTGTGATCCAAGCTAAGTCTGCCTATATTCCCATTTGTCAAATGGAACCAATAATTGCACCGACCTCCCAAGTTTGTTATGAGGATTGTGATGTTTAAAATCTAACTGTGATGTCTAAAAAAATCTAAACGTGTGGTCACCTTAAATTAGAAGCTTAGCACCAGTCTTTGGGCATTAAGCATTTATTAAAGCATACTAGGTATTAGAAAAAAAAAAACACATGGAGTTCAGAAAGTTTAAAAAAGGCCTATGTAGCCTAGAGTTCCAGCCTGGTTGAGTTCTTCCTCAAGTCCTCCGCCACAAGCCAGCTTCAAACACGAACTGCCCTCAGACTGAGTGTGGAAGCTTTTTATAGGTCTGGAGCAGAGCGGAGTCCTTACATACTGCTTCAAGCTGATTGGTAGGCATCATCATCCAAATCCATTAGTTCACTGGACTTGAAGGTGGCCTGGAGTTGAGTTCAGTCCTTAGCTTCTGAGAACAATACCTTCTTTTTTTTTTTAAATTAAATAAAAGTATTTTTCTCCCGTTACATGTAAAGATAGTTTTGTTTATACAAGCTTTCCAATTTCAGATTTTTCTCCCTCCCTCCCCTCCCTCCCCCCTTCCCTAGGCAGCAGGTAATCTGATATAGGTATATAGATATATATATATATATATATATATATATATATATATATATATATATATATATTATATACATAATAACATTAATCATATTTCTGCATTAGTCATGTTTTAAGAGAAAAATCAGAGCAATGATGAAAAAACCTCAAAATAGAAAAACAACAGCACCAAAAACAAAAGAAACAGTATGGTTCATTCAGCATCTATACTCCACAGTTCTTTTTTTTTTTTTTCCTGGATTTGGAGATCCTCTTCTATCATGAGTTCCCTGGAACTCTTCTGTACCATTGCATTGGTGAGAAGAATATAGTCCATCACAGTAAATCAAACTCAATGTTGATGATACTGTGTACAATGTTCTTCTGGTTCTGCTCATTTCACTCATCATCAGCCCAGGCAAGACCCTCCAGGTTTTCTGAACTCCTCTTGCTCATTGTTTCTTACAGCACAATAGTATTCCAGAGAACAATACCATTCTTAACGGCTAGACAGGTGTAGTTACAATCTAATTAACGTGAAGTAGGCTAATCAGCAAAGTCAATGACTCTCACTTAATTCAATCAGTTAGATTAATCTCCAGGTGAGCCTTTGAGTATCTGCCAAATCCCATTATTTTTTCACAGGATAAAAATAAGTTAGATAATATTTGTAAAACACTTTGCAAGTCTTAAACCACTAAATAAATGCTAGCTATCCATTATTATTTGTCCTGTTTTTGCAAACATATTAATATTAGATTGCATTCTAATATGCCTCTCATTGGTATATTATATATAAATGTTCATGGAAAATAATTTATTTGACTAGATAAAGCAGGAAAACTCTTTGAGATCCTGAATTGTAGAGCAGTTGCCAATCTGCAGTGGTAGAAGGACTTTCCTCACTGACAGTTCCCTATACTAGTGAAATCACAGGACTGATCACTTAGCCCATCCCATTCACCCCCTAAAATGGCAGTAATACATCTCAATGCAGGTTGTCCCAAACTTTTTAAAGAGTTTTACTTTTACTGAGTAGGTTCTCAGGTCAGTCAACAAGAGAATATTTGACTCAAAGCATATCCAATAGTAGTAAAGAGTCCTAACTGTCATCTATAACAATTATTCCATTGGAAAATGCATTTATAGTTCCAGCTTCAAATGACAGAAACACATTTTCCCTGACTGCAAATCTGGTAGGCTTCCTCTTCCTCCTCCTCCTCCTCCTCCTCTACTTCCTTCTCCTCCTACACACACACACACACACACACACACACACACACACCCTAGCCAGGGACTATCTCAGTTCTAAATCTCCTGTGAGGGTTCCCTGGCAACCCCCCTGTTGCATACATCTTGGCCCTGACTCTGAGGGATGATGTTGTTGTTCGACCTTTATTTTCAGAAAGGACCAATGACATCATGGGGTGATGTCCTAACTTGGACATGAACTGGATTGAAGTGAGGCAGAGCTGCACAAAGTCATCAGCCTCACTCTCTCTTCCAGAATCATCAAAGTCCAACAGCAAGACAGAGTCGAGATGATTGGCAATGGCCCAGGATGCAGTGGATGACCTTGGCATTTTTGAGGTCTGACCAAGCTCTAAGCATACCACAGTGTCTGCATCAGTTACCTTCATGGCCATTAGAACAAACTGTTCTCATCCACCCATTCTGCCAAGAACATCTTCACATGCTTGGGGTAGATATCACCTATTGGTTACCCTCAACCTGGTTTAGCCTCTCTGATGAGACAGTTTACTAGGGTGTGGCTGCTATGCATGCTGCAGTTTCTTGAAGCCACAGGTGAGAGTTCAGGGACTAGTGGATAAGGAGCCCTGAAAAGGGCATGGCAGGCCTTCATACCAGAGCTGCTAGTCCTTCCCTGAACATCTGGACATCACTGAGTCTTAAGGACTCGGTTTCCTATATCTATCTGGGACCCTTGGAACCCTTATCCACCTTGAGGACACTGTCTCCTCCAAACAAATATGGGGGATTCTTAAATAGAAGAAATCAAACCACTACCTATATGGATATAGATGTCCCTGAAAATGTGGCTTTTAACAACTAGAACAATCTGCCCTATGAGGTACAGCTGACTAACTCCAGATTCCTTAGTCCTAAACTGTCTACTTGCTTTCACCTCAGTTTTTAGATTTAATACTCACGCACTCCTAGACCACAGAAGCTGACTATATGACCCTGGCCAAGATCATCAAACCCAGAAGGCAATTATACCCTGTTAAACCTAAAACCCTCTTAAACCTAAACACTAAACCTTTATAGTAATTCAGCCCAGACTAGACCTCCTGCCTTTCATTTAAACAACAATAGGGCACAAGATTACAGATTAGGGAACATACATACATATATCCTGACACATTCCATTTGATTACTCCCACCAACTACAAAGGGAAATTCCTTAAAGGAGTATGATAGACTTCTGTATCTTCAGTTCCAGTGCTGTAGATCTCTATCACAATATCCTGATCACCAAGTCATGTCAATATACTGCCTTCAGTAATATGGAACTTTTGATGGCCTTGTGTCTAGCAAGACATGCACATGGACCAATATGCAGAGATGAAGTATGGCCATGAGGAATCACTATGGTGAACTCAAAGACTATCATCTAATCTAGGGCTTTCACTTTTTCCGCTAGCAAACCCTTTTCCCCTGAGAAATTTTTATACAACCCTGGGTATATAGGTTTATAAAAATAGGTCTACAAATAAAATATTTACTGCCAAATTTTTCACAACCCCCTATGTTCAGCTATGTGACCCCATAGAGGGTCACAACCCATAGTTTAAGAAGCTTTGATCTAGTCTGACCTGTATCTTACTAAGATTCCTGATAAAACTCTCCAACAAGTAACCATGGGGCCTTCGCCTAAAGACCTTCCAGTGATAAGGAATTCACTACCTCCTGAGGCAGTTCCTCCTTTCAGTTGGGTCTGACTCTCACCCATGACCCCATTTGGGCTTTATCCACTGTGACACCTAGCTGCCCTAAGAGGGCAACTTTACAACTCATTCATCCAAAGAGAATGACTGTAATCAATCCCCCTTTTCCACATGACTTTCTTTAAATACTTGAGGACTGGGCAGCTAGTGGCCCAATGGATAGAGCACAGCACCCCTGGCGTCAGGGGGACCTGAGTTCAAATCTGGCCTCAGACACTTAACACTTACTAGCGGTGTGACCCTGGGCAAGTCACTAAACCCCAACTGCCTCACTAAAAAAAAAAATACTTGAGGACTATCATGAAGCTCTCATGACCTCCCCCATGTAGGCCTTTTCTTCTCCATGCTAACAAGTTCCATTTTCTCTTTAAACTAATATCATATGGAATAGTTTCCAGTATTCTCACCATCCTGATCACCTTCTTTTGAATATTCAGAACCTGTCATTAGTATTCTAAAATATGACACTTAACATTGAATTACTATCTTTAGATTGGGGAACTGATGCTTAGAAAGAGAAATTAATAATCGGTACAATGGATAGAGTAGATGGAGGGTTGAAGTCAGGAAGATTCCTCTTCTGAGTTCAAATCTAGCATCAGATACTAAGTAGCTGTGTGACCTTGGACAAGTCACTTAACCCTATTTTGTCTCAGTTTCATCATTTGTAAAATGAGCTGGAGCAAGAAACAGCAAACCACTCCAGTATCTTTTCCAAGAAATCCCAAATGGGTCATGAAGAGTTGGATATGATTGAAAAACAATAACAACCAAAACACCAGGAACCAACTAATCTTGTGTCCCAACAAGTTGGTCAGAGGGGTTTCTGAGGGATGGGGATGGAGCCTGGAATGTTGGGCAAATGCCCCTGTTGCTGCTCAAATCAATGACAGCCCTGGAACTCATGTTCATTTAGCCCTCCCTTTATTCTAACAATTAAAGCACTGCCTGCCTCCCCAGACTGAAAAGACTCCTGAGTTGAAAGAGATGAAATGACTTCCCCCAAAATTCATAAACCCTAAATACACTGGTCCTATCTTACTGGTGCAGATTATGCCAGAGCTGGCATGCCTAAAAGAAGCTGCTTTGTTCAGGAGGTGGCACTTGGCAAGAAGTCTCTGTTGGCACAATAAGAATGCTGGAGAGCAATCCCAGCTGTTGTTCTGCTCAGCCCAACTATTGCCTCACTTAGCATTTCAACTTTTCTGCTCCTGACCCCAATTCTTCAACCAGACACCTGCCTCTCAACTAAGTTGTCCCTATCACTAGCCTCCCTTATCAGGGACTGCCTATGTAGTTCTGTCCCATATTCTGGTTCTCTGGTTTTATCCCATTCCCTGCCCCTCAGCCCAATTATCACAGAATTATGTGTTGTCAGAGAAAGCTGAAGACCAGAGAAGTGAAGAGATTTGTCCAAGTTCATACCAGTTAATCATAGGAACAAGAACAAGAATTCTGATGTTATATCTCCCTCCTTCCTTAGTTCCTCACTGCTTATGATTCTCACCTTGAATATAGCCCAACTGACCAAAGCACTAGACCAATCTTCTACTAGAATCAGACAGTTTCACACATTCTGCCTTTATTTTAGATCCAGAATGTCCTGGATTATTCAGAGCAGAGTATCGATACCCTATCTCAGAAGCCTGAATATCCAACTGCCCCATGATTCTTGTCAGTCAAGGCTTACCTCCCCTGTCATTGACTTTCTTTTCTTCTGTAAAGTGAAGGCACTGATCCCTCTGGTTTTGGATTCCACAGCCACCAAGTGTCACTTCCCTAACAGATTTCTCTCTTTTCCAGGTTAACTATGGAAAAGAATGGTCTCAGCATCTCTCCATCCTCTTACCTTATAAGCAAGCATGCAGCCCTCTTTAGATTGTCTAAAGATTTTACTGCTAACCAACAAAAAGTAAACAGAACATTTTTTTTTTAGTGAGGCAATTGGGGTTAAGTGACTTGCCCAGGGTCACACAGCTAGTAAGTATCAAGTGTCTGAGGCCAGATTTGAACTCAGGTCCTCCTGACTCCAGGGCCGGTGCTCTATCCACTGCGCCATCTAGCTGCCCCTTAAACAGAACATTTATAAGGTTCCCTTCTACAACCCCACCCCACCCCCTCACATAGACGGTCTTTCTTCTTTCTTCCTGGTAGTAGGCAAGAAGAACAAAAGGGCACATGGATGATAATGCAGGGTAAGTTTTCAGCTATTCAAGAGATTGACTCTAAGAATCATCTGTATTTTAGAAGAAAGCCCAAACTTGATGAGTACTCTGGGAGCTTGGGAATCTCTATAGTAAAGTCAGAGGATGCAGACATATTGCCTATCTGAACAATTAGGAGTCTGATGGAACAACAAGGTTTGGGAAGGCTGGAAAGCCTTTGTTGTCTTATCTTTTTCCACTTAATCACAATCAGTTCTAATACTGTAGACAAGCCTCACCCACGCCTGACTAACCGTACAGGCTATCAATCAAGGCCACCTTCATTTGCTCTGCACACATCAAAACTTTGTACATTCTCAAGAAAGCTCCATCTTTTTCCTTTCAGAATGTACCAGGACCCTCCTTAACAAGGCATACTTGCTCTCCTTATTATCTCACTCACGCCTATCTCCTGCATCCCTCGCCCTGGTCCATCTTTTCGGGATGGCTCACCAACTTGTCAACACTGTTTTAAATGGTGGCAACCATGGGGCAGCTAGGTGGCCACAGTGGATAGGAGCACCGGCCCTGGAGTCAGGACGTACCTGAGTTCAAATCCGGACCTCAGACACTTATCACACACTTACTAGCTGTGTGCCCCTGGGCAAGTCACTTAACCCCAATTGCCTCACTTAAAAAAAAAATTAATTAATTAATTAAAAAATAAAAAAATAAAATGTGGCAACCAGAATGAAATACATAGCCTAAATGTGATAATAGCTGGCCAGAGATAATAGCTCTGTCATTCTCCTCATTCTAACATACTAGGCCTCTTTTAATGTAGCCTGGAATATCATTAGCTTTTGAGGGGTTGCCATGTCAGATTGTGAGATCATTTTGAGAAGGATGTTTACTAAAGCTCCATACTTCTGGCTTATTTTATATGGATTGTTTTCTAGTCATACCTCTCTATCCTGTACCTGTGAAGTTTATTATTAGAACACGAATGCAGAAATGTATCCTCATTGAAGATCATTGTATTGGATTTGCGTCCATGTTCTAGCGTACTGAGATCTTTCTGGAGCCTGACTCTCCCTTCCAACATATTAGCTATCCTTCCCCATCTTCGTGCCATCTGCAAATTAGACAAGTATGAGGTCTATGCCTTTATCCAAGTCATCACAGTAGGGTCCCTGGCATGCTACGTATTTATTCCTTCCAATGTGAACACCAACTCATTGATGATTATTCTTTTGGTCCAGGTATTCTCAATCCACTTAGCTGTACTATCACCTAGCCCATATCTCTCCTTCTTGGTCCCAAGGATCACATGAGAGATTTTTCAACAGCTTTGGTGAAATCTAAGTAAACTGTCTATATTATTCCCCCAATGTATGAATCTAACAGCCCTCTCAAAAGAGAAATGAGAGGTCCTAGTCACCCCTCTACTCAAGAAATTTCAGTGGCTCCCTACTGTCTCAGGACAAACTCTCTTACTTGACATTTAAAGCCATTCACAATCTGGGTCTAATCTGCATTTCCAAACTGATTTCATATGACTCTCTCTCATGTATTCTATTTTCCAACCAAACAGTCCTATTTTATGCTTTCTGTACATAATATTTCACCTCTTGCTTCCATACCTTTGCACAAGTTGAAACCCATGCTTTGGATAATTGCCTCGCCCTCTTAGACTGCTTAGTTACCTTCATGGCTCAGTTCCAGTACTGTCTCCTACATAAGCCTTTCCTAACCAACCAAGTTATTCTTTCCCCCACAAAATTTTTTTTTAAATATTTGTATTGTTATCTATTTTGTATTTGTATATCTATTTACATGTTGGAACCTACCCATAAAATTTAAGCTCCTTGAGGTACTATTTTGTTTGTGTCTTAGCACACAACTAAGAATAGTTCTTAGAACATAGCACAGTGCCTAGGAAAAGGAAGGCATATGATAAACACTTGTCCAACTGAAGATTCCACAATCCCAATGATGAAGATGAATGCTACCCCAGCTCCTGAAACAGAGGTGGTTGGCTAAATATACATAAGGAGACACACATTTTGGATATGGTTAATGTAGGAATTTGTTCTGTTTAGCTATGCATGTTTGATACATGGGTTTTGTTTTTATTTTATTTGCAGTTGACAGGAGAAGGAGGGAGAGAAATGCTTGTTAAATAAAAAAAATAGTTTAAAAAAGAAAAAGAAATTCATTTAGTCTAGTATGCCTCTTAGTGTTACTATTTCCCACTTCAATTGCTTGTATAACAATCCCTTTAATAGTTTTTTCTAGATTTTATTAGGATTAAGTCAAGCTGCCTAGAATCTACAGATTGGCATCCTCTTACTTTTTATGAAAATCTGGCAACATTTCTCCTTGCAGCCTATAGCACCTTTCCTATCCTCCACTATCTTTCAAAAATAACAGACAGTGACTAAGCAATTACAACTGTCAATTTTTTTCTGTACCTTCATGTAGGACTATCTGTTGGAATATAACGTTTACTATGAGAGATATCTTAGAGTCCATCAAACCGGTGTTCCTCTTGCAAAGCCCATCTCTCTGTCCTCTGATACTCTGCTTTAAAAAGTTCACATTATGCAACAACCAAATTATATCCAACCACCTTCTAGCTTCTTTAAAGAGGCAACAGCCCACATGGCAGATATCACTGTCACAACAATGGGTAAGTATGAGGCTGGACTTATCTCCTCGACTTACAGTGGAGTGGAATGAGACAAGAACATTGGTCACTGGACAAGCTGACTCCCCATTCTGCACTTATTCTGCTTGCTCTGGTCAACTGGGCAGAAACAATGACTTATCCATCTGTGAGCCTTAAAGGTTCTTGTTTGACAACTAGGAAAGGGGAATCACCCACATGGATGCTTTGTTCATAGGGACAGCTGTACTACTCTGCCTCTTCCCAATCCTGCCAAATGTTGGCTGTTCCTTCTCGGTTTTTTTTTTCTTTCTAACTCTATGTACCGGGGGATGCTAGGTGGTGCAGTGCATAGAGCACCGGCCTGGATTCAGGAGTACCTGAGTTCAAATTCGGCCTCAGACACATGACACTTACGAGCTGTGTGACCCTGGCAAGTCACTTAACCCCAATTGCCTTACAAAAAAAAAAAAAAAGAATATATCTCTAACTCTATGTACTGTCTCTACCTCTTGCCTCATGTTCAGTTCAAAAATACTGACCATCATTAAGGAGTATTAAGTACCTACTACAGGCCAGGTACTGTGCTAGGACCAAGAGACCCAAAGGGGAAAAAAATGAAACCATCCCTGAACTTAAGGAGCTTATATTTTTGAAGGGAACAAACATATACTTTAAATTAGATACAAGAATTTCTCAAATACTCTGTGCTCTCAAATAGGTCTGAGATCTCATGTGTGATCTCATCAATTTGAAGTTCTCTCAATGAGGCAGGTATAAATCCATCCCTGTCATGCCCATCCTGTGTCATGCTTGTTCATGTCCTCTCATAAGTTGGCTAAGGCCCAGCCAGAAAGCTGCAGGCTTCCTCACTTTCTCCTGACATTAAAATAATATCCATGGAACTCTCTGGCGGCTACTTGTTATTCCCCACCTTACCATTTGACTAGCTCATCTTCTTTTCTTATAGTATATTTCCCGTGATGACTGATTTTAACTTCCTATTTTTTGTAATTCCTCATTGATAAGCTATAGACTGCTTACACACAGCACCATACACCTCTTCACTTCTCTCTGTCAAATATTCCTTTTCAATCCTTTGGAGACTATAGTGTTTCAGGCCATGTATCCATATAAAAACACAGAGAACATTGGGATTAAAAAGATGGGCCTCAGACACTTGACATTAAAAACAAATTTTAAAAAAAGAATTATGATCTTTTACAACCCTGGTAAGTTAATTTATCTTTTACATTAACCCAGAGCAATTCCATCCCCAGTTCTATATTTCTTTGGTCCTAACAGAGAATCCAGGAGAAAAGAACAGGTACGTGCAACTCAGAAGAAGGCTGCCCCAGAAAATGCTACATAAATGAGACTTGATCTTTGTGGTTTTTTTTCTAACTGTAGCACTGGATGTGGGACAGAAATAATATTAATCTAAGTCAGCTAGCTCTATCTGTGTCCATTTGGGTTATGTCACTTTGTCTCCTAATGAAATACCCTCCGAGTGTAAGCACTGTGTTTGAGAAGTCAATTATAGCTAAGAAACAAGAGTAAAGAGGGTATATTCATTTTATTTATTTACAAAACTTGGTTACTATCATTCTAAATTACATCATGTTAACTCTGAAAATAAATACAAAATGGTAAATGTTGCCAAAATTGCCCAAATCCACAGAATTCAATGTAATTTAAGTTAATATTAATTAAGTACCACAGTGTGTAATTTACCATGTTGATCACAGGGCACAGCCTACACCCCCACTAATTAACCAGGAAATATGGTCCTCTGGCAATGCCACAAAGAGGAGCTACCCTGAGACCAGGAAATCTCCAAATTTGCCCAGCGGTCCTAAGAACAGCACATAGAAATAGGGGCTAATGGCAATAACTTGGACCAAGAACTTCTTCTGTGTCACAAAGGTGACTCTGAACTCAGCTTAGAGGCAAATTCAGAGAGGAGTCTTTGTGCTGAGAGAAATATTTTTAAAACCTCAAAAACTTCCAAGCAATGTCCCAAACTTGATTCCCTTCTCAATTTCCCAAAGTGATTATTTGGACATGATATCCCCCCTGCTAAAGCATAAGAAATCAGTTACAAAATTTACAAAATTCCCTGTACATTTCCCAGTACTAATTTCCATGCTGTAAAGGTAACACAAGTTGAACGAGTAATGCTTATGCCCCAAGTTCACCGTGTCCTTCCATCTGTCATCTCCACGTTTTTGTACAAGCTGTTGGCCCCTTCTCCCAAAGCCCTGGAATGCACTCCCTCCTCAATTAGCTTTGTAGTATCACATGCTTCTTCAGGGCTCAGCTCAAGTATCACCTGCTACACAAGGACTATTCTGATCTCCCCCCATCACCATTTCTAAAGCCCTCCCATCATGATAATGCTTTGTATTTACTCTGTATATATTGTGAATTTTCTTATCTATTCCTTGAGGGCAGAAGCTATTTCATATTTGTCCTTTTATCTCCAGAACCTAGTACAATGCCTCAAATACATAAGTAACTTTAATAAATCTTCAGTGAAAGTATGGCCCCAAAGAAGAACTATGAGAAGACACCTACCCCCCTCTCATTTGTGGTGGTGGGAAATGTATGGGTTTGGAACATCACATATATTTCAGTTGGGGTTTTTCTTGGATGTACTTTATGTATTTTTGCTGATTTTTTTCTCTTCTTTTTCTTTAAAAAGTGTTTGTTATGTATGATGGCTCTCTGGGAGGAATCCAGGAAACTTTAGGTGATGAGAAAACAAAGATATTGATTAAATTTTATTTTTTAAAAATAAATGGGCGGCTAGGTGGCACAGTGGATAAAGCACCGGCCCTGGATTCAGGAGTACCTGAGTTCAAATCCGGCCTCAGACACTTTACACTTACTAGCCGTGTGACCCTGGGCAAGTCACTTAACCCCTATTGCCCTGCAAAAAAAAAAAAATGCTCAAAGAGGCCGCTAGGTGGTATAGTAGATAAAGCACCAGCCCTGGATTCAGGAGGACCTAAGTTCAAATCTGGCCTCAGACACTTGCTAGCTATGTGACCCTGGGCAAGTCGTTTAACCCTCATTCCCCTGAAAACAAACAAAACAAAAATAAATGTTCAAGATGGCAGAGGAAAGGCAGTTACTTGTCTGAGTTCATCCCCAAGATCCCTCCAAATACTTTCAAAATATGCCATAAAACAATTCCCTGGAGCAGCAGAAACCCACAAAAGGACCAGGGCAAAATAATTTTCTAGCCAAAGACAATTTAGAAAGTCTTCAGGAAAGGTGTATTATACCAGGGTGAGAGTGGAAAGCAGTCCAGCTTGGGCCATTCCAGCACAGGCCCCCAGCAAAACAGGATCAGGCCTCAGGAGCCTTTGAATAAGCAGCAGCAACAACTGCTTCTGGGACGCTTAGCCCACAGACAGTAAAGAGGGGTTGAACAATTGACCAGAAGGAGATTACAGGGGTCTCTTTGCTAGCATTGAGGCAGGACTCTGTTGTTTTTGACCATACTGGTATCCAGGTCATACTCTTGCATGGTGGGTCACAGATGGGGGAGGAGCACAAGCACACCAGAGCTTGCAGCCACATGGAACTGGACTCTGTTGATAGTTCCAAGGCAGAGAAAGTAGACGCTGTGGTTTGTAGACCAGAGCACAGGCCAGAGAGTGGTAAAACATACCTCTCCTTAAATCATAACCAACTTGGAAAAACTAAAATTTACAAGTTCCTAGAAGTATCTCTGAAAATAGCTGCACAAACCCCATGAAGCTTGGTTACAGTGTGCCTCCATCCTGGAAGGCAGTGCCCCACTTTAACAAAGAGTTAAAAGTCAAGAAATAGGCGGGGAAAATGAGCACACAGAAAAAAAAAATCTGACAATAGAAAGTTTCTATGGAGACAAAGGAAGATCAAAATACACCCTCAGAAGAAGATAACAAAGTCAAAACTCTTACATCCAATGCTTCCAAGAAATGTGAGAATTGGTCTAAGGCCATAGAAGCACTCAAAAAAGGACTTTGAAAATAAAGTAAGAGAGGTAGAGGAAAAAAAATGAAAAGAGAAATGAGAGCTGATGCAGAAAATCATGGAAAAAAAGTCAACAGCTTGGTAAAGGAGACACAAAAACAATACTGAAGAAAATATACCTTAAAAAACAGACTGGGCCAACATGGTAAAGAGGTACAAAAAGCAATGAGGAAAAGAATGCCTTGAAAATCCAAATTAGCCAAATGGAAAAGGACATTACAAAAGCTCTCTGAAGAAAATAACTTCTTAAAAATAGTACTGAGCAAATGGAAGCTAATGATTTTATGAGACATCAAGAAACAATAAAGCAAAACCAAAAAAATTAAAAAAATAGAAGGCAATGTGAAATATATCACTGGAAAAACAACTGACTTAGAAAATAGATCCAGGAGAGATAGATTTGAAAATTATTGACTACCTGAAAGCCCTGATCAAAAAAAGAGCCTAGACATCATCTTCAATGAAATTGTCAGGGGAAATTGTCCTGATCTGCTAGAACCTGAAGGTAAAATAGAAATTGAAAGAATCCAACAATCACCTCCTGAAAGAGACCCCAAAATGAAAACTTCCAGGAATATCACAGCCAAATTCCAGAGTTCACAGGTCAAAGAGAAAATATTACAAGCAGCCAGAAAGAAACAATTCAAGTATTGTGGAGCTACAGTCAGGATAACCCAAGATCTAGCAGCTTCTACATTAAAAGATTGTAGGGCTTGGAATATGATATTCCAGAGGGCAAAGGAATTGGCATTACAACCAAGAATCACTCACAAAGGAAAACTGAGTATAATCCTGGGGGGGGGAAATGGGAATTCAATGAAAGAGAGGACTTTCAGGCATTCTTGGTGAAAAGACCTGAGCTGAAAAGAAAATTTAACTTTCAAATACATGACTCAAGGGAAGCATAAAAAGGTAAACAGGAAAAATAAATCATAAGGGACATTAAAAGGTTAAACTATTTACATTCCTACACAGGAAGATAATACTTGTAACTCATAAGAACTTTCTCATTATTAGGGCAGCTACATGGAATATATTTAGACAGAGGGCATAGGTGTGGGTTGAATATGAAGGGATGATATTGTGATGGGTAAAACTAAATCACCTTACCTGCCCTGCAGTGTGGAGGAAGCTAGCTAGGATTACTTATAAATTAGAAGCTTCAGCAACATTTTAGGCATTAAACATTTATTAAAGTATATTAGAAGTTGGCAAAGAGAGAACGCATGTCTCTGAAAGAATAGAAAAGCCTAGCTAAAATCTATGTGGGAGAGAGAGAGAGAAAAAACCGCCTCCACCTAGCAGATCATGCTGCCAAGAGAAAGAACCTAAGTCTTCTCAAGCAGAAGCTTCCTGCAGGACAGGAAGAGGGGCTGTCCTCACACAAAGCTCTAAGCTAATTGGCTAGTAGCATTCAAGTCCATTGGTAGACATGACTTATAGGCGGTCCATGAACTATGAGGTAACTTCTGGACGCTGAATCAACGTTGAAAAAGTCACCCCATGCTCTCTCAACAGGGGGCCCCTGGTAATAATATTCTCACACTATCTTTAAAAAATAAAATTAAGAGGTGAGAGAGTAATGCACTGGGAGAAAAAGGAAGGGAGAAGTGGAATGGGGTAAAGTATCTCACATAAAAGAAGTAAGAAAAAGGTTATGGAATGGAGGGGAAGATGGGGGAGATGCTGGGGAGTGAATGAACCTTACTCTCATAAGAATTGGAATCTATCTTATCCTGCAAGAAAGTAGGAGGGCATGTGTGATAGAAGGGAAGGCAGATTCGGGGAGGGAGCAGTCAGAAGTCAGGGCGAATGGTGATAGAGAATAGAATAAATGTTGTGGGGAGGGAATAGGATGGAAGGAAATACAGTTATCAATAGCAACTGTGAAAAAATTTTGAAGTAAGTTTGTCTGATAAAAGCCTCATTTCTCAAACATATAGAGAACTGAGTCAAATTTATTAAAATAAGAGCCATTCCCCAAATGATAAATAATCAAAAGATATTAACAATTTTCAGATGAAATAATCAAAGCTATCTATAGTCATATAAAAAAAATGGTCTAACTAACTATTGATTACAAAGATGCCAGTCAAAACAATTCTGGGGGGGGGGGCAGCTAGGTGGCTCAGTGGATAGAGCACTGGCCCTGGATTCAGGAGGACCTGAGTTCAAATCTGGCCTCAGACACTTGACACTTAATAGCTGTGTGACCCTGGGCAAATCACTTAACCCCCATTGCCTCATAAAAATTAAAAAAAAATAACCAAACAAACAAACAAAAAAAAAAGAGGGGGGTGGGGGAATGTCAACAAATGGGAAAAAAAGGACACATCATCAAAACAATTCTGGGGTACAACCTCATACCTATTGGATTGGATAATTGGATAGCAGAGGAAAATGACAAATGTTGTAGGGGATATGAGTAAAAAAAAAAAAAGACATTAATGCACTGTTGGTGGAGTTGTAAGCTGATTCAACCATTCTGTAGAACAATTTGGAACTATAGCCAAAGGGCTATAAAACCATCCACACTCTTTGACCTAGTAATACCACTACTAGGTCGGTATCCAAAAAGAGATAAAAAACAAAAAGTTGAATTCAAAATTGAGGGGATGCCCATCAAATTGGGAAATGGCTGAACAAAATTTAAGATGTGATTATGATGAAAAACTATTGTGCTATAAGAAATGATGAGCAGGACACTCTCAGAAAAATCTGGAAAGATTTACTTGAGCTGATGCAAAGTGAAATATACTGTATACAAAGTAACAGCAATATTGTAAGATGATCTGCTGTGCTATTCTCAGGAATAAAATGATCCAAGACAACTCTGAAGGACTTATGATGAAAAATGCAATCCATCTCCAGAGAAAGAACTGATGGTGTCTGAATACGGATTAAAGCATAATTTTTTTAGTTTATTTTTCTTTTCTTTTTCTTTTTTTAAGGAAGATTCTTTTTTTCAATCATAAAAGTATTTTATTATTTTCCAATTACATGTAAAGATGGTTTTCAACACTTGTTTTCATAAGATTTTTAGTTCCAAATTTTTTCCCCTCCTCCCCTCCCCCTCCCACTCCCCAAGACAGAAAGCAATCTGATATATGTTATATATGTACAAAGTCACATTAATATATTTCTACATTAGTCATGTGTGAAAGAAGAATCAGAACAAAAGGTAAAAACCTCAAAAAAACAAGAAAACAAAAATAAAATTAGTTTATTTTCCTTAGGTTTTTTTGTCTGTTTTCTTTCACAACCTGACTAATATGAAAATATTTGCATGACTACCATGCATAACTTATACTGAATAGCTTGCCTTATTAAAGGGTGTGGGGAGGGAGAGAATTTGAAGCATAAAGTTTTTAAAAAATGGGATGTTAAGGGGCAGCTAGGTGACACCAGTGGATAGAGCACTTGCCCTGGAGTCAAGGAGGGCCTGAGTTCAAATCTGACCTCAGACACTTATCCACTTACTAGCTTGTGTGACCCTGGGCAATTCACTTAACCCCAACTGCCTCACACACACAAACACACAATGGATGTTAAAAATGGTTTTGTAACATGTAATTGGGGAGAAAATAAATTCTAAATAAATGAAAAAATGTGTTGCTGAATGAAAGCTGCATAAAAAAAAAGAATATTGGACCTTGGCTTGAGTTGGTACACTGTGAAAAGGTACAGCTCTGCAATTGGAGGCCCTTGGTTCAACATCCACTTCTAATACTACCACCAATTCCCTGTTGACATTAGGCAAGTCTTCTAATCTCCTTAGATCTCAATCTCCCCATCTGTTAAATGAGTAGGTTGGACTAGATAGGCTCTGAGGTTCCCTTGATCTCTAATACTTATGATCCTATGAAATACTGGCTCCAATCTTTCTAGTGTGTGAGCAGGTATAAGTCATTTTATATCTTTTTTCCTCGACTAAATGTGGGATAAGAACATTTATGCCACTGATGTTCATGGGTTCCTATAAGTCCTTTGGGTTTTGTGCATTTTTTGAAAGGATGAAGTAAAGACTGTCCCAAACCTGATTCCTATATTGCACAGTGAGTGCACTTGCGTAGAGTTGGGGACTATATTGTCCACATTTGAAGAAATTCAGACACAAGCCATACCTAAACTTTATTTGGAGATTTTCCTAAGGGAAAATTACAGTGTAGGAGCATAATGCGGCTGAGAAGAAAACTGATTTGGTGAGACCAAGGCTCTAGAACTGAACCCAGTCTATGTGAGCCCAGAAGCCTTCGGTAGAGGTCCTGGTCCAGTTATATTTCAATAAATCATATGGATGATAACTGAATTTTTTCACTTTTCAAATATACATTTCAAAAATACATCACATCCTCAGTGCAACCACCCGTCCTTTTGTTTCTGATGTTTACAGAAGGATGCAGGTTGAGCCATGTTCTGTAGTGCTACTAATAATTAAATTATTTTCTCAAGCAAGATTAAAAGGAATACTGATTTTACTGAGATTAATAATTTCTGCACTAAGGACTAGCCTTCTTTTCCACCTTGCCACTTTACCATCTTCCACCCTCTAGCACAAACTGCCATATTATTCATACTCTATTTCAAAAGGGGTGGAGGTGAAGGAGAGGATTAATACCAGGCAGTAAGTTAGCTAGCATTTATACAGCACTTTAAAGTTTGCAAAAGACTTTACGAAATATTACTTCATTTTTATCTTCACAAAAACCCTGGGAGGTAGGTGCTATCAATTACCCCATTTTGCAGACAGAAGTAAGTGACTAGCCCAGGATAACAACAGCTACTAAATGTTTGATGCTGGATTTGAATTCAGGTCTTCTTACCTCCAGGTACAGTACTCCATCTCTGCACACCTAGTGTGCCTACCTATCCAAAAGTATAATACAAACATACATTTTCATGCATGACTTTGTCTACTAATATAAGAAAATGATGAATAAAGCCACTCACTTTTCCCCTTCTGCCAAGCCCTTGAAGCAACAAAGATGCAAAAAAATTGCACTAAACTGGAAGGAATCCAAGCAAGATTCATCAGAGATCTAATAAGAGAGATGCGTTATATTTACGGTACTGAAACTCAATTACATAACAGCAGGCAGATGTTCCTTTGCATTCACAACCTTTTGATGTGGAATTTAAGAAATGCTAATGGATCTATCTGCAAGACAATAATTTAAAACGTCTATTTAGTTATTAGAGTAGCAGTGTGACAAAGAATATAGAGAAGTTGGCTCAGAGTCAGGAAGTTTTGGATTCAAATTCCACTTCTGACACATACTAGGTATGGACCATGATTTCAAGTCACTTAATCTCTCAGTACCCCCATGTAAATCTGCAAGACTATCAATTGCACAACAGTTGTAATCAGCATTGGTAGAGGGCATTTCCTCACCTGAGATTCACAATATCAATGAAATCACACATCTGATTTTTAAAATCTATTTAGCTTATTTTGTTAGCTCTTAAAATTTACCTCTTAATCCTCTGCAGAGTTAGAAAAAGATCTTCTGATCAATGCACAATGTAGACAATTTAAATTTGGGATTCTTTGTACAGTATATAATATATTATAGAAGCTTAAAATTCATTCAGTGTTCTCCATAGGTTGTAGGTGCTTCATATTAAATCAGTAACATATAGACCAAAGGAAAATCTTCACTGAAGTGGAAAATCAAGGTAATCCTTTGAAGGTAATAGCAGCAGTTTACCCCAGTGGGACCAGCTCTGATTTTGTCAGAAAAAAAAAAAAGATGTGGTATGTTTCATGATCTCCTTCCAAGGGCTCTTTGAAAAACTATTTTAAAAATAACTATTAACAGATAATATCAACTAAATTCAGTCAATATGACTAAGAAATCCCACATCCCAGAGAAATTCATAAATCCATATCTGTGGATCAAATGCTAAGGTCTAAGGTTGCTATTTGGGAACCTTACTTATTATTGAGCAGATATTTATTGCATTGCTATATGTTCACTATAAAAACAAAAGGATGAGGGGATTTTGTTGCATTGATCATGATCATTGATCTGAATAATCAAGATGCACAACTACTGTGCTTTGTATATTAGTGCTATTAATAATGCTGACAGTGTTATCACCCTGGGCTGTACATGCTAAATCCTTAAATTCCATACAAGAACGTTTCAGTGTGACCACCACAAAAGAAACAACAGTTACAGACTCAGCTCAGCTTCTAGGCAGTCATTGCCTCTTCAAATGGAACATGGAATATGGAAGACTCTGGTTCTTAATTGTTTCACTGTTCTCAACTACAACACTCACTACAAGGCACTGCCTGAAAGAAGACAGGTCCTCATTGGTGAAAAAGAGACTTGCTTCCAGACCAAGGCAGATTCCTTCTGAGATTAAAAAAAAAAAAAAAAAAGGAACTCCTTCCTTTGGTTTGATCAGGAGGGATGTTGTTGTTCAGATATTTCAGTCATGTCTGCATCTGTCACCCCATTTTGGGGGTTTCTTGGCAAAGATACTGGAGTAGGTTTGTCATTTCCTTCTCCAGCTCATTTACAGATGAGGAAACTGAGACAAAGTGACTTGTCCAGGGCTTCACACCTATTTAGTGTCTGAGACCAGATGTTAACTTAAGATGAATCGTCTTGACTCTGAGGCCAGCACTCTATCAATTATATCGCTTAGGCTGCCCTGGGGAAGGATGTTAGTTTGATTAAAATTTATTTTTGGGGGCAGTTAGGTGACACAGTGGATAGAGCACCGGCCTTGGCGTCAGGAGTGCCTAAGTTCAAATCCGGACTCAGACACTTAACACTTACTAGCTGTTACTTAACTAACCCCAATTGCCTCACTTTTTTAAAAAATGTATTTTTTTCTTGGTTTTCTTGTTTGTTTTGGTTTTGTTTTGGGTTTTTTTTTGCAGAGCAAGAGAGGTTAAGTGACTTGCCCAAGTCACACAACTAGTAAGTGTCCAAGTGTCTGAGGCCGAATTTGAACTCAGGTCCTCCTGATTCCAAGGCTGTTGCTTTATGTTTCCTTAAAAATTTAACTGAGACCATACCCTATACATTTGAGAAACTGGTAATTTGCAAATCAGGTCACAGTAGGTTTCATCCCATTCTCTCATTAGTTCAATGATGCTCCCTAAAAATATATTGTATTGGGCAGCTAGTGGCACAGTGGATAAAGCACTGGCCCTGTATTTAGGAGTACCTGAGTTCAAAGTCCAGCCTCAGACACTTGACACATACTAGCTGTGTGACTCTGGCAAGTCACCTTAACCCCCATTGCCCCGCAAAAAAAACCCAAAACATATATAGTATAGTAGTATTATTTATTTTTATATTATTTATTAAATATTTCCCAATTACATTTAAATCTCATTTGGGCTGCACTTGTACCTACACAGTATGGCATTCATTAGCATTTGATATCTCTAAGACTTATAATACCTGTAAAAGGTCTTCTAGTCTAGGTTATGTTATAAGCTTGTTTCCAACCATTTTAATTCTCATTTCTTCACTAAGTTCACTAGGCCAGTATAATTATTTGATTTTCAAGTAACAAAATATTTTAAAACAGCATGTGCCTAATGCAGAGGATCAATAGAATTTAGTGTTGAAGAGCCCAGCAGTGCTCCCTTATTTAATGAGTGAGGACATTGAAGCCCAGAGAGGGTGACTGGCACAAAGTCACACAATCATTCTCTGAACTAAGATTGAGCTCAATCTTCCATCTCTAAATCCATGGCTCTTTCCTTTACATTATGCTACTCACTGATAATCTTGATAAATTTCTGGCCTCAGTTTCCTCAGTTATAAATTGAGAGTTATGATCTATACTATTTCTAGGGTCTCTGTAAACTTTTTTTTTTTTTGGTAAACTCTTAAGATTCCATCAGACTATGAATGGGCATGTGCTTGGACCAGATGCTATGTGAAAATTTGACTCCCAACAAAAATGTTTCAATGATGGGATAATCTCAGCTCTTGGAACCTAAAGGTCACATCTGTCATTTCTAAATCAACTGACCTTTACATTCTGATAAAAGAGAGAGGCATCAAATCTGCCTTCTAGAAAATTTCAAGTTTCAAAGGTTTAATTCCAAAGCATCATGCCCTGTACTGCGTGCTAGAGAATGTCTCCATGTTTTGTAAAAGTAGACATGTGAAGTGTCACTAAGAGGGGACTAAATGGGTAGATATTCCAAACAAGATAACGCAATTATTTACATTCACTGGCTTGGTTTATATAACCTTTCTTCTTCTTTTTATTTTTGTTTTTGTTTTTTTTGCAGGGGCAATGAGGGTTAAGGGTGGACTTGCCCAGGGTCACAGCAACTAGTAAGTGTCAAGTGTCTGAGGCCAGATTTGAACTCAGGTCCTCCTGAATCCAGACCAGTGCTTTATCCACTATACCACCTAGCTGCCCCTACCCTTTCTTCTTTAAGGAAGTTCAGTAGCTTTTGAATTCTGTCAGATATGAAGTTTTGTCTATAAGATGGGACCTTAGCAAAAACTAAACCTGTGTAACCTTTATTACACGCCTCAAATAAGTTATAGTCACACCCATGGGCACTGAACAGCACTATAATAAGTATGACACAAGTGAAAATGAAAACAGAAATGGATAAAGCACCGGCCTTGAATTCAGGAGAACCTGAGTTCAAATCTGGCCTCAGACACTTGACACTAGTTGTGTGACCCTGGCAAGTCACTTAACCCTCATTGCCCCACCTCAAAAAAAAAAAAAAGAAAACAGAAGCTGAGGTATTAAGGATTACTATTTATTATCTACCCTAAAATAATATGCAAATATATCTCCTTAAACACAGCAAAATATGATAATCAAAAAAAACCCTAAACCCTGGAGCTTATTCATGGGGCTGTGAGGCCCTATACGCTTTGCTTGTACCAGGCTGCCTATGCTCTTGCCATTGATCACAGTCCTTTTTCCTTCTTAAAACAAGCTATTTTATATCTCTACTATCTCATCTTTTCCCCCAAGGACTCACATTTCCAATGATTGAGACATCACATAAATAACTAGGTACATACAAGACAAACAGAGTAGATGAAAGGTAATCTCAGATTGGGACTGTTTAATTTCTGTTTAGTCCACTTCAGTTGAGTCTGAGTCTTTGTGACCACATTTGGGGTTATTGGCAAAGATACTGGAATGATTTACCATCTCCTTCTCCAGTTCAATTTGTACATGAGGAAACTGAGGCAAATAGGGTTAAGTGACTTGCCTAGGGTCACATAGCTAATGTCTGAGGCAGATTTGAAGTTAGGAAGAGGAGACTTCCGACTTTAGGCCTGGCACTATATTCACTTGTACCTACACACCTGGCAGCCCATATAACTAGCTGGTGGTTTATTTTTACCTGAAATTTTGTTCTAGAGGAAATATATTATACTATTAAGTGAGATATACCTGTATTTTTGTTATCTTCCTTAAAATATACATTGCCTTACTAAGGCATGGGCTATTTTAAAAAATCAACTTTGTATCTCCTTAGTGCTTACACATGGTAGCCACTTAAAAACCAATTGTGGAACTGAATATATAACTTTTGATATTTAACAACATTATCATTGGATTTTCCCTTTAGTGCACAATCCACACCATTACAGTTTGTTCCCTTAGTGGAAGATAGTGGAGATAGCAAACAGGTACTTTAGGCAGAAAATGGGCATATAATAAGCCCTTAATAAATATTTGTTGACTGCTCATAGACCATTTGTTTTACATCATTACTGAACAAACGTTGCCTATGCAGTAAAAATTATAAAATAAGTCTTCTGATGGTATAGTGGTTATTTGGTTAAAATGTATAATAGTATTACTGCAAAACCACATTTGGTGGGGAGCATTTTCACAATGTGGCAGAATATGAATGATACTATGATAATGGTACAAACTGTTGCAACTGTTCAGAGAAGAGTTAGGTCAGGAAACTTCATTTATACATGGGGAATATGGGTAGGGTTTTATGTGCCAGTCAATAAACATTTACTAAGTGTCTACTATATGCCAAGCATTGTGCTAAATGCTGAGGATACAAAAAGAGGCAAAGACAGTCCCTGGCCTCAAGGAGCTCACAATCTAATGGGGGAGACAACAAGCAAAAAAATATGTACAATCATACTATATACAAGATAAATAAGAAATAATTAAGAGAGGGAAAGTCACTAGAATTAAGAGGAGTTGAGAAGAATTCCTATAGAAGATAGAATTTTAGTTGGACTTAAAAAGGAAGCCAGGGAGGTCAGTAGGCCGAGCAGAAGTGAGAGAGCATTCCAGGATACAGTACAGCCAGAGAAAATGTTCAGAATAGAGAGATAGAATATCTTGTTCATGTAACAGTAAGGAAACCAGCGTTAATGGATTAAAGAATTTATATGGTGAGGAGTAAGGCATAACAAGGTGGAAAGGGCTAGGTTAGGAAGGGCTTTGAATGTCAAACAGAGCATTTTGTATTTAATCCTACAGGTAATAGGACTGAAGGTAAGAAAACTGAAGTTTATTGAGTTGGGGATGATGTTGTCAGACTTCTGTTTTGGAACAATCATTTTAGTGAGCTGATGGAGAATGAATCGGAGTGAGGAGAAGGATCTGTATGATAGTGGTAGCAGTATATAATCTAAGACTTTAAAAATAAAAGATTCTTATTTAACTTCACCCAGTGATGTACCTCATCTACTTCTCTGCTTAAATAAAACCTTACCATATTCTTCAGAAACTCTCCCCAAGACCCACATCCTCCATGAAGCTTTCTTTATTGCTTAAGCCCACAAATGTTCTTTCCTTCCTCTCAACTCCTATAACAATGAATGAATATAGCATTCAGTTTGATATTTAACCACATTTCTTTCCCATATTAGCTATTTAATCTATCAAACTAGTTATAGAGACATAGATATTTGTTATTCATTCGTTCAGTAGTGACCAACTCTTCCTAACTCTGTATGGGATTTTCTTGGAAAAGAAATTGGGAGTGGTTTGCCTTTTCCTTCCCCAGTAGGATTAAGGCAAACAGAGGTTAAGTGACTTTTCCAGGATCACACAGCTAGTATCTGAGGCTTGGATTTAAACGTAAGTCTTTCTAACTCCAGGCCAGCACTCTATCCACTATGCTTCAGACATAGATATTCATATCTATAAATATACACTTAGATATAAATTATCTCTAGAAAGATAAATATATGATAGAAAGAAAAAGAAAGAGAAGAAAGAAAGAAAGGGGGGAGAGAGGGAGGGAGGAAAGAAATAAACCCAACTAATACCCTTACCAGTTTTAACAATGTGTCCTGAACTTTGTCATTATTCAATAAATACTTGTTCATTTATTGCTATTTTAGTTGAACTGTATTCTTAAAGGCAAGGACATGGACCCCTACTAGGCCCAAGGTTCTATGCATTATGTACAAGACACCATAAGCTATGCTTTGAAGATTCAGAGAGATATGGCTCTCAAGGGCTTCCAATCTAAAGAAAGGACACATACACAAGTGACTATGATACAAGGAGAGTAAAACTGGTACAAAGGAGAGGTCCAGGCAAAGTGCTATGAGAAACTTGAGAAAGTAAAGAAAAATTCTCACTTACAGAATGGGAAAACTTCTTGCAGGATGTGGCATGACAGAAAGACAAGATTTTGTTATTTTCTCCAATTCTTTATGTTTATCTTTTCATCCTGCCTTGGTGTTATTTCCTTTTTCCTTTAAACTAGTATAACTAATTCTCATCTCTGTACTACCCTCCCATATTAAAATAGCATCCCCCATCTCTCATGATTTTTAGCCACTTAACTAGCTCCTCTGTGGAACTTCCCCAAAAGATACCACCTTGGAAATTTTTCCATAGTAGTTTTCTGTTAAGCATTCTCTCTTCCCCACATGTACAAAAATATTTAAAACAGTTCTTTTTGTGGTGGCAAGGAATTGGAAATTGAGGAGATGCCCATCAATTCGGGAATGGCTGAACAAATTGTGGTATATGAATGTAATGGAATACTATTGTGCTGTAAGGAAATGAGATGCAGGTGAATTTCAGAAAAACCTGGAAGGACTTACATGAACTAATGCTGAGTGAGATGAACAGAACCAGGAGAACATTGTACACAGTATCAACAACATTGTGTATTGATTAATAAACTTGACTCTTCTCAGTAATACAATGGTCCAAGATAGTTCCAAAGGACTCATAATGGAAAATGCTCTCCAAATACATAAAAAAAGAACTGTGGAATCTAGAAGCAGATTGAACCATACTATTTCTACTATTTGTTTTTCTTTTTTGAGGTTTTTCCCTTTTGTTTCTGATTCTTCTTTCACAGCATGACTAATACAGAAATATGTTAATGTGATTGTACATATATAACCTATATCAGACTGCTTGCTGTCCTTGGGGAGGGGGAGAGGGGAAGGAGAAAAATTTGAAACTAGAAATGCTTATAAAAACAAATGTTGAAAACTATCTCTATATGTAACTAGAAAATAATAAATACTTTTATGACAAAAAAAAGAGTTCTCTCCTCCCTTCCAAAAGAAAAATAGAAAATGAGAATATGGAGGAGTAAGGAAAGAATTTTTAAAAATTCAGCCCCTCTGAGTTTTTAAAGTTCTTTCTGGTTGTAGGTTTTTGATTAATTAGCTTTTTAAAAAAAGTCCACACTACTTAATAAGGTAGTAACCTTACCCACAATCAACAAATTATAATAGTAACTCATGATGTAAATCATATAATTTCCTAGTACTTCCCAGAAGTATGTGATGTAGGCCTATGGACTATTAGAAAATATACTACTTTGATAAATGTACTGATACAGAGCTCTGCTCAAATATGCTAAGTAGATGCAGAGTTTTCCAATGATAGTGAATTCTTATGCTATATTTTCATGTTTTACTTTATGATATTTGTCTGATTCCTGCTTAAAATCACCCTACATCTCTACTATAGTGATTCTAGTCAACAATAGAATCCAATGGTTTAAAAAATAATTTCAGGGGGCAGCTAGGTGGCACAGTGGATAGAGCACCAGCCCTGGAGTCAGGAGGTACCTGAGTTGAAATCCGGCCTCAGACACTTAACACTTACTAGCTGTGTGGACCCTGGGCAAGTCACTTAACCCCAATTGCCTCACTAAAAAATAATAATAATAATAATTTCAAATTCAAAACTGAGTGTCTTGCACAAAGTATGCACCCAATTCAATTCTATTAAATATTTGCTAGCCACCAGATACCTTTCAAGGTACTATACTAGGATAAGAATCAGTGGCTGCCCAAGGAGTTTACATTCCATAAATGATTGTTGACTAGCTGAATAAATGAATGAATGAATGAATGAATGAATGAATGAATGAATGAATATCATTATAGAAATGACACTTCAGTTGACAGTTCCAATCATTACCTAAAAATCAATCATTATCTAATTATCAAATCATTACCTAAAATTATATAAAATTTAACTTTTTTTTAATGCACTGAGTTCAAGTGACTTTATTCCATTAACTTAAGTAGAAAGTTTGTCACATCCTTGAGTCTTTCGAAAAAGCTAAGAACACCTAAGTCTGTAAAGGCTTTTCCATGAAAAGGCTTTTAAATGCCGGTTCACTTGGACATAACCTTGTGTTTATTTATACATACATACACACTTACACACATCATGCAGATACATGTCCATACATATATATACATACTCATACATACAGCTATATAGATATCAGGAAAAAACCTTCTCCTGAAATGATATACACTAATTATTTCCATAATATCTATAATTCTTCAAAGACGATAAAGCTATACTATTTTGGAAAGTTTTTTAAAATAACTTTTAGAACACTAATACTCCTTTTAGTAATTCAAAGTTTGCACCTGTGGAGGTCCTTAGGCATACCCTCACTCATCTTCTCCAAGACAACTATTTGTGTGTATATAGAGATAGAACATTGTAACATCTCACCGATAGGAGATCAAAGCTTGGAGTTTAGGTAAGGGGGACCGCGGCGGAGGGGGGAGGGGGAAGGAAGGAGGAGCAGAGCTGTAGAACCCTAGAGTAGACTCTCTCCTCCTGATATCTCACCTCCTGTACCCCTTCCTTCAGCCTGCTCTAACAGGCCTCTTCCTAAGCGCTCAGATCTTGCCTGCCTGCTTGGCTTTTAGGGGAAGCCATCCCCCAGCTCTAGTACTCTTTCTTACCCAACGAACCCCGCTACAGCACCATCAAAGCCAAGGGCACAGCCGACCGAGGGCGGCGCCCAGCCGAGGAAGCAGCAGAATAGTAGTGGCCCTGGCACCTCTGAGCCCCCATCCAGACAAAAAACGATAAAACCCCGGTACGGCTTCCTCTTCCACTCCCCACCCCCCACATCTATTCCAGCCTCTCCCCCTCGTG
Source organism: Dromiciops gliroides (assembly GCF_019393635.1). Lineage (NCBI taxonomy): Eukaryota > Metazoa > Chordata > Mammalia > Microbiotheria > Microbiotheriidae > Dromiciops > Dromiciops gliroides. The sequence continues at coordinate 253,767,200 of NC_057861.1, forward strand.
GAGGTGGAAGGGGAGAGCTGCTCCCTGGATGCACCTCTTCCCGCTCGTGCGTGGTCAGAGGAAAGAAACTCGCTGCAATCTCACACCGTGAGCCTCCTCCTCCACAGCCTGCAGGGAAGGAGACCCCACGTCCTCTGACCCCAACCGCGGGGGTCTGTCTATGTAGAAGGGAATCTCCGGCCTGAAATGAGGACGACAGGCAATGGGAAGGGAAACTTTTCAGCTCCCTAGGTTCCCTAGCCTATCCCCAAGTGACGACGGCGGCAGCAATAGTGCTATCATCGCCCAGAAGGAAAAGCAGCCGCGAGACAGGCAGGAAAGCCGCGGCGCCTGGACACCGAGGGCCAGGGCGAAGAGCCCCTAGGATCTACATCTCTCCCTTTCTCTCTCCCTTCCTCTCCGTCCCTCTGTCTCCCTCTGCCTCCCTCCTCCCCCCTCTCTCTCACATACACACACATACGCACACCCCTATACATACACACACGCGCGCGCGCGCGCGCACACACACACACACACACACACACACACACACACGCAGACATCCTTACATCTGCACCACTGGGCTGGCTAGCACGCCAGCAGGGGCCAAAGTGGATTCTCCAAGCCCGCGGGACACATGGAAAGCGCCCCTTCGCCGCCACTTTACCTGATATTGGTCAAAACCGGCCAGCTGCTCTCCTCGTGACATACCGCAACAGCAACATGTTGAAGCCCAGCCTTCAGCGCCTTGAGCTCAGGCTGTTCCCGGGAACAGCGGCGCGCCGCCAGCCGCCTCCGAGCGAGCAGGAGCACTGAGAACGCAGAGTGAATGAGGAGGGAGAACTGGAGGGAGCAGGAGGAGGAGGAAGAGGAGGAGGAGATGGAGGAGGAGGCGGCGGCGTGATAAGTTCTGCCCTCCCGCTCCTCCGTGGAAAGAAGAAAACAGCAGCAGCATCCGCGGCGGCGAACTAGCTCCACAGGATTCACTTCTTCCTCTGGGAAGAAAGAGCTGAGGCTGCGATTGGATGGCAACTGAGGGTGACTGGGGACTATAGTCCCTTGATCACAACCAGGGAAGGCATTTTGTTATGCACTATTGGTAGAACTCTATGTGGTCATTACTCATTTCTAAGGAAAAGTGGATCTTACCAAGCAATTCATTGACAAGGTTTTAAAAGCTTCCTATGTGCCAAGCACCGTACTGGATGCTAAGGATATAGACAAAAGTGAAACAGTTCCTGACCTCAAGGAGTTTACATTCTATTGGAGAGACATCTTGTACCAGTGCGTGGCACATAGTAGGCACTTAATAAATGTTTATTGAATTGAATTATTTACAATGCTAGTTCCCTTCCCTCCGAGATTACCTTCACATGAACCATATATATTTTCTACCTAGTTATTTATGTGTTGTCTCCCCCCATTAGAATGTGAGTTCCCTGAGGGCAGGGACAGTGTGTTTGCTTTTCTTTGAAGCCAAAGAGCATAATTCTTGGCACATAGTAGGTGTTTGTTAATTGACGTGTATATAATACAAAGTATTTGTTATTATGGCATTTTATTAAATCTGTCCATACAGTGAAATGTCATTAATATAATTGACACTTTGGGAGAATAATAATTATAATACCTCACATTATACAGATCCTCCCAACAACGCTATGAATTAGTTGTTATTTTTATTTTCCAGATGAGAAAACTAAGACTTAAAGATATTCAGGCACTTGTCCGTCACACAGCTGGTAAGTACTGGAGGTGAGTTTGATCTTCATGTTCACTGACATAAACAGGAAAGATTGATGATTTATTCAATGAGTGATCCTCTGGGTATGGGAACTTCCTCTACCAACACAGTAAGCACCTAAACTATGACTTGATAGTTGTCTTAGGGAATTGCCTAAGGCACATAGAGGTTAACTGACTTGCCCAGGGTCATATAAACTTGTGTCAGAAGCAGGATCTGAAGCCAGATCTTCCTTACTGCAAGCCCACCCAGCACTTTAGACACTACATCATATCATATTCCCTCTCTCTTACACACACACACACACACTTCACTATGATTTTTTTTTTTGTGAGGCAATTGGGGTTAAGTGACTTGCCCAGGGTCACCCAGCTAGTAAGGGTCAAGTGTCAGGCCGCATTTGAACTCAGAGCCTCCTGACTCCAGGGCTGGTGCTCTATACACTGTGCCACCTAGCTGCCCCTTCACTATGCTATTCTATACTATACTTCAGAAATCTATCTTGTGAAGACACTTTAATTACATAAACTATTGAATCGACATTATTTATGATAGATTTGTAGTATTACCTTTCTATAAATATATATACATACATAAGATGCACTGCAAAAAATTGAAAATGATTGTTTCTTCCCCCCCACACCCATTGTTTCATGTAATTGATAAGTAAGTTATAGAGCTATACAAGGCAAATCTGTAATATTTCAGTGACATGAATGTTGCTTTAGTGCCGGGGTAATGAGGGCATGGATGAGACTTCTCACCCTATAACCTTTAGTTACAGTCTTCAGCTCTGACAGAAGATGGCTCTGTATTGGGAAACCAGATTGCCAAGTATGTAGTTTGTATTTGGCCCTCCTGGCCCACCCCTGTCAGTTCTCTTCCTCCTGACCCTCTCCTACGCATCCTGGCTGTATTATCTGGTATCAATTTAAAGTATTATACCTGTAAATGGTATTTTTATCTTAATTGGCCACCAAAACAAAAAATCTTCTAAACCCAAAAGAACAAATCCAAACACAAGCCAGGAAATTCATGAGATCCTTGGTCTAGACCCAGAAGTTATCTCAGTGGCCATTTAATTCCACCCACTCATTTTATAGTTTAAGAAATTGGGACCCCAAGAAGGTTAGGGGACCATTCCTCTTAAAGGCCCTACCAAAATGATGTATCAGAGAAGGAAAGCAGAAATGTGGTTATGGCTAAGTATGAAAAATATGGCTAAGTATCATAATGAAGGAGAAAGGACAAGGGGGAAAGAAAGCAAAGAAGGAAAGGGAGGAATGGAAGAGGTGGAGGAGTGTCTGTATCATCAACAAGAATTGTGGAAATTCCTGTTAGATTTCTGCTGAAAATGTCACCATTGAGAACCTCTTGTTCACTCTTTTTGTGACTTTTACTGTGGGGTTAAAATATACTTGGGCAAATGGAAATGTGGCACTGAAATTAATTACAGATGCTCTTTAACATATGGTCACTGGAGACCAGATCTAATCAATTAGAGCAGTGGTAGAAAGACAGCTGCCACAGGTGGTGTATGACATGGGTGGTTGGAGGCTTTAAAGAATAAACAGAAATCTAAGTGACTGGATAAGCAATGATTCAAATTGGAGGTGTGCCACACTTTTTTTTAAAAAAGGCATTTCTGAAACCTTTTATAAATGGTATAATATTCTGAATGAACTAGATAAATTTACTTTTAAGTATGAGGATAATGTTTACAAAGTGGGGAATCCTTTTACAATGGGAATAACAACCTCCTCGTATATGTTTCATAAGCTTATACATTCACAGATCAGTTTACTTAAAGAAAGAAATATCTGTATCATAAAAACAAGTTCCAAGAACCCCCAGTCCTACCTCCAGCACTCAGTGCTAGATGAATGAATGAATGAATGAAAAACATTTAAGTACTTACTACATGGGAGATAATTGGGATAGGAAAACTGTTGGTGAAAATAGCATCAGTCTGAAAATGGATTGTAATCTCAGTGTGGTCTTTAATCTAGATGTGGTTCATACTCATAGATTTTGATCTTTTTTTGGGGGGGGGGGGGCAATGAGGGTTAAAGTGACTTGCCCAGGGTCACACAGCTAGTAGTGTTGAAGTGTCTGAGGCCTGATTTGAACTCAGGTCCTCCTGAATTCAGGGCCGGTGCTTTATCCACTGCACTATCTAGCTGCCCCATACTCATAGATTTTGGATCCTGTGAAATCAATAAAGCCAGGTATAATTGCTTAGCTGTAGATTGAGATCTTGGGAAAATGTTTGAGCATGGGAAAGGGACTATGAAAAAGACAAATGACTTGATTTTCCATGGAAGAGGCGGTAAACAATAAAGTTTGATTCCTAGAAAAATTCTAGATTATTAGAATCATAGTATTATTATTATTTTGTGGGGCAATGAGGGTTAAGTGACTTGCCCTGGGTCACACAGCTAGTAAGTGTCAAGTGAGGCAGGATTTGACTCAGGTCCTCCTGAATCCAGGGCCTGTGCTTTATCCACTGCTCAACCTAGCTGCCCCAGAATTCTAGTATTATTAAAGGAATCTTTAGTGACCATCTAGAAAAGGAAGCAATGATCACAAAGTGCCAAGATGACTTCATCAAAAATAGGTGATCCCAGGCAAACTTTAAATTTTTATTTCCAGAGTTTAGTAGCTGGTAGAGTTTACTGATAGATCAGGGCGATGTTGTTTAGCAAAGTAGTCAGCAGCCTCTTGTCCTATTCTTGTGGACAGACCTTATAACTCTTCTGAATTCCAGGCCCACATATCCAATTGCCTACAACAAACCTCCACCTTGATGCCCCACTGTTATCACCTCTCAAAATTTTATCATCCTTTAAAGCTTAACTCATCTTATATCCTGAAGGAAACTTTCTCTGGCTGCCTCCTCCCTTAGTTAATGATCTTGCATCAAATTATCTTACATTTATTTCATCTCTGAATCTCAAACTCTAAAATCAAGCTTATTATCTTTCCTGCTAAACCTGCCCTTTCTTTGGCTTTGCTACTGGCAGTAGTGGCATTATTCATCCAAAACCTTGATGTTATCTTTGATTCTTCTATTACCTCACCTTTCTCATCCAAGATACCATTAATTCCTGTTGATTTCACCTGTAAAACATCCTTTGCATCCATTTCTTCCTTTCTACTCCTGCCCTAGTAACCGCTTTTTTACCTACCTGTACTATTGCCAATAGACTCTTTTTTGTTTTGTTTTGTTTTGTTGCAGGACGATGAGGATTATGTGACTTGAGCAGGGTTACACAGATAGTGTCAACTGTCTGAGGTCATATTTGAACTCAGGTCCTCCTGAATCCAGGGCAGGTGTTTTATCCACTGCGCCACCTAGCTGCCCCTACCAATAGGCTCCTTATTTATTTATTTATTTATTTATTTTTTTATTTTTTTAGGCAGTGGGGGTTAAGTGACTTGCCCAGGGTCACACAACTAGTAAGTGTCAAGTGTCTGAGGCCGGATTTGAACTCAGGTACTCCTGACTCCAGGGCGGTTGCTTTAACCACTGCACCATCTAGTTGTCCCCTACCAGTAGCCTCTTAATAGGGCTTCCTGACTCCAATCTTTCACTCCTTTCATACCATTCAGACTATGTTCTTTAATCATAGATATGCTTATATCACTCCTCTGATCAGGAACCTTCTGCTGTCTCCTATTGCCTACTGACTGATATTCATCTCTCTGTCTCTGTCTCTCTTTGTCTGTTTCTCTCTCTCTCTCTCTCTCTCTCTCTCTCCTCTCTCTCTCTCTCTCTCTCTCTCTCTTTTCTCTCTTTCTCTGGACTGACATTCAAAGACTTCTATAGCCTGACACCACTCTACCTTTCTGCCCTGATATCGCATTAAGCTACTTTTTTGTGCTCCCTGCAGCCACCAAACTGGATTACTTGCTGTTCTTTGAACTTTGCAACCTTCAAGTCTTTGGTCATGTTATTCCCTACATTTGGCATTTCTTCTCTCCCTTTTTGCCTGCTGAATTCCTACCCATCCTTCAAAGTTCAACTTAAATTCCTTCTCCTCCAAGAAGTTTTTCTAATTTTTCCTCTTGGTAACAATCCGTCCCTAATAACACTTTTCTCTACTCCCCTATAATGCACTTCTGTAGTATTTTGTATTATAGTTATTTGCAATTGGATTCTTATCTCCCTAATAGACTATCAGCTCTTGGAAAAATAGGCCTTATATAAACTTTGCATCTCCCCCAGTGACTGATGCAGTGTTCTGCACATAATAGTTGCTTAATGCTTGTTAAATTGCCCAAAGGTTCTGGGATGATGCGTTCCATGTTCTTACATGTCTATAGTCCATTAATCAGGTAGTTTGGGAATAGAAGGTACAGAGCACACCTAAAGGGAAATGGTTGTAATGAATCTGTGCCCCAGGATAGCAAAAACTGTGCACTTCATCATATCTTCTGAGCAATTATTTCCCCCTTTCAGGTGTGCTGGTAGAAGCTTGTATCATAGCAGAAAAGACTGTTTCCCAATTCTCTTCCAACTCTGAGAGTCTCCTTTGATCTAAGTTCAACATGCCATATGATTGATGAATTTTTGTGAAATGAAATACCAAAGGCTAAAAAGAATCTTTTTACCTGGGAAACCTTTTCTGAAGCTTGTTTCATTCTGAGAACAGTTGATCTTTAGACAGTTGTACTGTCTAATGTTTCCTCAACATATGATGGAACCATAAACTGGGTCGTTTGCTTTTGGGGGATCTCTGGAAAATTTGTCTGTCCATGACTTTACTGCAAGATCCTGGAGAAATTTGATAAGAGTTTTTAGGCTAGAAGTGTACAGCTGATTATTTACTGGTGAGTATTCCCTTACATGTCCATTCTATTGGTGTAATTTTGCATTATTTGCACTTATTGATTATTTGACAGTTTTAAAATACCAATAGTTTTTATATTATTGAAATCTGTATAAGGACTGTTATACTGTAGCCTGATATTGATATCCTGATGCTCATACTATTCGGTATTACTGAACCTCCTATAAATACTGATATTAAGCTTTATTTGAGAAATCTGGAATCACTAGATTTCTACTTTGTAGTAGAAATATGCATGTTGGTTTTGCATTTAAATGGATGGCTCCCTGAGGTGTATTTGGAGTATGCCTAGATTGTCCAATATGGAGGTGCTCTGTGTCCCCCAGTATGGGAGTGACAGTATCCTCCTTTAATTGGCTATCTTACCAGAACAGGCTGTCTTTAAAACAAAGGACAGTTTTAAAGTCCTTCTTTCTGGCTCATCTTATTTCCTGCCCAGAGGGTAAAGATCACAGCTCATCCACAGCAGAGTGGGGGAGGGGAAGGACTTCTTTCCCCTGCTTTCCTCTTTTCCTCCAACTCTCAGAAATGATCCTGGGGGGTTATTTCTGTTCCATGCCATTTATCCTTCTCCATTCCAAGTACAGGCATGATGCTCACCAGACCGAAGAGTTTAAGCCATAGTGACCTTGGAGCCAAGATTCCAGATGAGATGTTGCAGTCAGCCAGCCAGCTTGGCAAGGGGTAGGTGCCTGGGACTCAAGTCCAAGGTGTAGTTTCAACTTGGAGCTGAGGTTGGGCTCTATAGGAACTAAGTAAAACTCTCCTTTCTCCTACCCACTACAGAGGTGGTGAAGGATCATATCCTATGTGTTAGGGGAGTAAGTTTTTCTATTTATGGTTATATCTTTTGAAATAACTATTTTTAAAAGCTAAAAAAAAACCCTTTAATCAATCTAATAAAAAGAGGGCAGAAAATCAAATCATCAAAATAGCAAATGAACAAGGTAAAATCACAAGAAAACCAGAATAAAAATAATTATCAGAAGCTACTATGAACACTTATATGCTAACAAAATTGACAACACAAAAAGAAGAGGAATAAATTCAAAAATATAAAATTCCCAAAATCATAGAAGGGCAAACAGCTTTTAATCCAACCTTAGAAAAAGAACTAGATATAAAGGAATTATCAAAGGGGAAAAAATCCTGGTTCTCATGGATTCACAGGAGAATTCTATCAAAAATTTAAAGAATGATTAGTGTCAATTCTATATTAATTATTCTCATAAATTGAGAAAGAAAGCACTCTACCGAATTCCTTTTATGAGACAAATATGTTACCAGGGAAAGATAACGCATAGGACAACTATAGACTAGTATCATTAATGAATAGTGACTTAAAATTTTTAAATAAAATACAATCAAACAGACTACAGAAATTTATTAAAAGAAGTTGTCATGGGGTGCAGAGCACCCCAGAAGTTCTCTGGGGCACATCAAGGAAGCTTCTCCTTGAGAAACTAAACCAGAGGACAGATAATGCCTAGAGAGATAAGCTGAACCAAATTGGACTGAGCTAGCTTGGGATTCCTACCCTTCATTCTGGTCTCCCTTACCCTGGGGAGATGAGTTTGGGTGTGGCTTCGGCCTTTGCGTTCTGAAGAGGGATCCTGTAGCCACCCCTCACCCAACTCCTCTAGTCACTACCTGTGGGGGATGGTCCTCCACTCCTCACCCAATTCCCCCAGCTACCACCAGTGGGGGATGGTCCTCTCTCACTAAAGGAACTTTTCACGGGCAGATGGTCCACCCCCATCAGTCCTCTATAAAAGTACCTTCCAGTCTCCTGTTCAAGGAGATTTGGTACCTCTGAGCCATGTGCATTGTGCCAATATCCCCATGAAAAGTCCAAGGATTTCTTTCATGGTTTTCCCTCCCCCCACCCTTCCCTTCCCTTGCTCCTAAATAAACTACGACCTTATTCTAACTACTTTTTGTGTGCAAGAGGGTGTAATTCTTTAAAGAGGAATTCCTAAGAACCCCAACCCCTAACCAAACCTGTACCCCATTTCCCCCATATCAAAGTCATACACCATGACTAAGTTGAATTTCTACTAAGGATGCAAGAGTGATTCAACTTAGGAAAATAACCAACATAATCATATTAGAAACAAAAACCTCCAAACCTCATCATTATCTCAACAGATGAAGGAAAAACTTTTGACAAAGTACAACATCCATTTATACTAAAAAGCAAACTTACAAATTCTACATCCTTTTAAATGCCATAGTCTCCTATCTAATATCAAAAGCAAACATAATATCCAATATGAATATACTTTCCCAACAAGTTGATTGGGAACTTTTCCCAATAAATATGGGAGAGAAGAGCAAGGCTATCCAGTCTCCCCACTACTATTTTATGTAGTTCTGGAAATACAGGTAATAGCAGTAAGATAAGAGGAAAAAAATTAAAGTTATAAAGATAAAGAAAAGATAAAACTACCTTTATTTGCTAATGATATGATTGTTTGCTTAGACAATACTAGGGATCAGCAAAGATGCTATCTGAAGCAATTAAGTTTCAGCAAGGTTGCTGGCCACAAAATAAACTCTCAAAACTCTACGGCATTTCTATATGATAATAACACTATCCAAGAAACAACAATAAAAAGAAAAAATCCCATCCTAAACAACTATAAAATGCATAAAATATATGGGGTGACTTGTATAGATTAGATTATAAAAGTCCCACTTAAGTAAATAAAAACAGCTTAAATAAATAAAAGAATATTCAGTACTTATAGTTCCAACGTAATAAAAAATTAAAATACTACCAAAATTAATTTTCATTGAAAGTGTCATAGCAATCAAATCATCAATGGAATACTATACATAATTCAATAAAATAATAGCAAAATTCATTTGAAAAAACAAAATATCTAGAATATTAAGCAAAATATGAAAAGAAGTAGGAATGAAGGAGAAATAGTACTTCCAGACCTCAAACTATATTATAAAACAACAGTCATCAAAACCATCTAGCATTGGTTTTAAAATAGAAAAACAGATCAATGGAAAGTATTACACAAAGGAATAATCAGAAACAATGGAACTGAATAATACAGAGTTTAATAAGCTGGAAAAGTATGATTTGTTTAGGAAAACACTACTTATTAGATTAAAAAATAGCTGGGAAAATTGGAAAACTGTCTAGAAGAAATTAGGTTTAGACCAATACCTTATACCATTTCCCATAGTACATTCTAAATGAATATGTAACCTTAATGTTAAAAAATGTACTATTGGGGGCAGCTAGGTGGCACAGTGGATAGAGCACTGGCCCTGGATTCAGGAGTACCTGAGTTAAAATCTGGCCTCAGACACTTGACACTTACTAGCTGTGTGACCCTGGGCAAGTCACTTAACCCCCATTGCCCTGCAAAAACAAACAAACAAACAAAAGAAATGTACTATTAAAAAATTTTAAAGTAAGCAGATCACATATTTTTCACAACTGTGGGAAGGTGATATATTTTTAACCAAATAAGAGATAGTGGCAAATATAAAAGATAAAACAGGTAACTTTGATTATATGAAACTGAAAAGCTTCTGCAAAAACAAAATTAATGTACCTAAGATAAAAAAGGAAACAGTTAAATGGGGGAGGGGGGCTTTGTACCAAATTTTTCTGATAAGGGTTAAAAATCTAATAATATGTCTGCAAGTGTACATTGCACAAATTTTCAAACTTTTTGATGTATTGATCAATTATGAAGATTTTTTCCTCTTTTTTCTTTAAAAAAAGACTATTAGGGGCAGCTAGGTGGCGCAGTAGATACAGCACTGGCCCTGGAGTCAGGAGTACCTGAGTTCAAATCTGGCCTCAGACACTTAACACTTACTAGCTATGTGACCTGGGGCAAGTCACAACCCCAATTGCCTCACAAAAAAAAAAAAAAAAAAGACTATTATATTGAATGGTTCGGAGAAAAGAAAGGAAAGAGAAACTGAGGAATATTATGATAATAATTTTTTTAAAAATAAGATGTCAATTAATACTTTAAAAAAAGAAAACTGTATTCCTATTTCAGAAAGATCACTATAGAGACTCCCTTACCATGTGGAGCACTCCCTAAAGGGATTTAGGACCTAGGGTTGACTGATTCCTTACATGAAAGCTGAACTAATTTGGCTTGGTACCTGTAACCAACCCTAGGCCCAAGGGTGATGAGATACTTCATCTTTCCCTTTTCCACCCTCCCCACCCACCCAATTCTTGCACATATGTGGAAGAGAAGACTAATAGGAGAATGGGATAACGTGGGTGTTCCAAGTTTGGAAAATAGTCTCTCAGAGGATCATGGACCCAGTGGCCTCCTGCTATCTCTAGAAGATCATTGCATCACAGGTCAAGGAGTACCTCTCCATTGACTGAGACATGTATATTCTTTTCCCTAAATCTCTCTTCCCTTGTTTCATTTTACCTCTGGATATCTGAGTCTTATACCTATCTTTGTGTGGGAAATACTCCCACAACAAAGTCCCATTGCTTTTATAGTGGAATTCCTGATCAACCTGGTGAGCCTACAGGGTGGTAATTGATTGGGGATGAATTTATGGGGTTGGACTACTGTGAATCAATTGGGAATGAATTGGTCGGCTCTAACACTTATAGGTTAGAAACAGCCTCTTTGCATTTACCTAGAAGAATGGGGATCAGGTAAAAAGTTGCACTTTTAAAAAAGAGTTCCAGAAAGCCAGAGAGCTAAAAATAAATTTAGATACTGGGAAGTTTTTCTCCCTGGAAACTGCCATTGGTTGCTTTATGGCAAGTGTGTGTGTGTGTGTGTGTGTGTGTGTGTGTGTGTGTGTGTGTGACAGACAGACAGACAGACAGAGACAGAGACAGAGACACAGAGAGACAGACAGACAGACAGAGACAGAGAGAGAGAGAGTTTGCATTTACTTCTATCCACATACACCAAGAAGAGAATTTCTGGAATCCAAATTTTGGTTTCAAGCCTTGGAAAGAGAAGTGGCATAAGCTCTGTGACAAGAGAATTTCTGGCTCAGGCTCTTGCTGCAACAGTGATAAGAGAAAAACTATGATGGGAAAGAAACTCTGGCTCAAACTTCTTGTCACCACTATGATAAGAAGAGAACACTGCCCCTGTCTCTGTTTTAGAGCTTCCAAACATTGTTCCTGAAAGCTAGAAGGTCACAGCACCTCACCTGCAGAATTAAGGTTGGGAAACAACTCCCTGCTCCAATTTTGACCAGCGGACAAATGTCTTTATTTCCCCCCTTTTGTTTCTTACTTCCAGACATGTGTACCCTGATCTTCCCTTCTATTTTCCTGTGCTACTTATGTATTCACATTCTATATAAGGTTGCTGAAGCTGATGCTGTAGGCTCACCGACTTTTGTATACAATTGAGCCTGCACTCTGAGAATAAGAATTTTTAAAAATAGCAGTTGACTGTCTCTGTGTCATTGATTTAGTGATTGATAGCAGCATCTAATCAATGGACCCACAGGCAATTTTTATCTCAGCTCTTAGCCCAAAATATGGTAGTCATGCAGAGGGTAACCACACAGCCAAGTAGGAATGGTCCCTGAACCCAAAATTTCTTCTAGAGAGAGGAAGATAATACATGAGCTACAACCAGCCTTGGACTACCTCTCTAGCAACTTCAAGTTTGAGAATTTGAGGATCCAATGTTCTATCAAGAAAAACCTCTGGGGCAGAGAACAACATGATCCTTGACTTGGTAGCAGGGAACTAAAAACACCATATGGGAAAAATAAAAGATGTGGACTTTGCCTTATCTTATTATCATGGCTTATTTGGATAGGGCAGGTCTGATGGGAAGAAGGTTGTCTCTAACGATCTCAAATTTGCTAACTTTCTAGGATTAGTCCAAGATCTTAAAGTAGAACCAAAAGGCTAGAGTCCCATACACTTTTGGAGGGTGAAAGAGGAACTCCCTAGAATGTTTGGGGCTTCCTTCTGGAAGAGTCCAAACCCTCAGGGTAAAGCTAGAGGCTTATAGAGTACTATCCCTAGAATAAAAATAGTACAATCTACATTGTTGGAGGGTTGTTAGTCTAATGGCCTCAAGTTTATTCCTCTGCCAAGGATAGACCAAAGCACAAGTTGGTTCTCTGACTCTAAGAAACCATATAGGGCCTTGGAGAGAAGCAGGATTGGAAAGGGAGAATTATCTTGATTATTTTTAAGCTATTGATCTCTTTTTGTACTTTCTGAATTTGCTGTGGGGTAAAATAAAGATTACCATGTACATTCCTTGTTGCTCTGAGCACTTTTAAAGGAGCTACTGACTTTTTGACTAACAACTGTAGAGACAGAGATAGGAGTTATAGATTTCCTAGAACTAACACTCAGACCAGTTAAAGAGTTTTTATTTAGGAGCTTTCCTGGAAGATAAGTCTGGTGTGTGTAAGCCCATAGCTTAGGGTGCTGGGTCACACAATATTCAACTTGACTCTTTTCTTGAAGCATCTGTAACAGATCAGAACCCTGGAGACCAGCCCTATCATGTTCCTTAACTTTAAATCTTGAAATTCTAAACCACTACTAAGAGGGAATCTCCCCTAGCTGAGATTATTCCTTCATCCTGGTTTGAGCTAAAATCTTATTTCCTTCCCATCTGAAGAGCTGATTTGTTTTGGCATATTTTAACCTAATCTTCCATTTCTGTTTGCTGTTTTGCTTAGATAAATGAATTTACTATTCACTGTTTTTTATGGTCTTTTGCATAACCATCATTTGATGGGAAGGAGCTAGATACCCTTCCTGTTAAGGGAGATCAGAGAAGTCATTTTCCTTATAAACACAGCCTAATAACCCTGGAATAGACATTTTTGAGGGTTGGCAGATGGATATATTTTATCCTGATACTTCTAAATATAGAAAAGATTACCCAGCTTCTAGTGGTACCAGACCCTGACTCTCCATTTCTCTAACATGTGGGTCCTGTTCCTACTCTCTGCGAAAGTGAGCCAGACCTTAGATCATACACAATTCCACACACATATCTTACATATATATATATATATATATATATATACATACACACATATATATGTCATATATTAACCAGAAACTAATGTTACTTACTATTTATTGAACTTGATTTATCATACTTGACTTCAAATGGCTTTTGGCTAGTCCCAACAAAAAACTTCATCCTCAGAAGACAAAGATTTGTCACTGCTAAGGATATTCAAAAGAAGATACTGCAGGCTTTGTGGGCATTTGGGGGAACACCAAAAAGAAAAGTTCCAAATACATTCTGAGCTTTGTCAAAAATAAATCTAATAGCCTCCAAAGGTAACTGCTTTCAAGGGAATAACACTCATTTGAAAGTATAAGTTCTTTTGTTTATTTGTTTACTTATTCATCCATTCGGGTTGTGTATGTATGGTTTTTTTTAAATTTATTTGTAATGGTACTTGAGACACAAGAAAAACTTAAAAGGCATTTTTGGTTTTTGGTGATTGAAAACAATGCATTTCTCCATAAATAATACCACTGGAATATTAATAACAACAAAATATTTTCAGGTTCTGTTCCAGCTTATCCAAGAATGCTCCCTCTTTCAGTTAGGTAATGTTATGATAAATAAATGTGTTAAGTTCCATGACCTTCTGAAGATAAATAAGCTGAAAGAAGATATTAATAATGCAAAAGAGATTGTGTGGGAGGTGATCTATGCCCTTATTTCTAAAAGATCAATATATATAGAAGATAATATTTTCCATAGCTTTCATTCCTTCCACCAGAAATTAAGCCATTTGGAAAATTCCCCAAATTTGTCTTCTCACTGTTGCTCTCATGAAGAGAGGTTGCAGCATAATGGAAAGCATATCAAACTAGTTGTCAGGAGACCTAAATTCTAGTTCAGGTCCTGCCACCTTGACAAATCATTTTAATTCTTTGAGTCTCACTTTCTTTCTGTGTAAAATCGCAACCCTAAAATTCTATGAAAGCAAAATATCAAAGAAAGAATAAAATAATGTCAATTGCTAACTGCTTAAAAACATTTCCACCAAAATGTTATTTTTAAATATATGTAATGCTTTTCTTCTTTTTTAGCAGTAGTAATTATTATTTCTTAATAATTATGTGGGGACCAATTTTTAATTGGTGAGTGCTAGCTAAGCAGCTCGCCGCAATATTGGGGCAAGGAAGGAGACTGGCAGCCTCCCTCAAAACAGAACAAGATTTATTTTAACAAGAACGAACTTAAATAAAACACAAACAGGATCAGTAGGATCAAGGGAAAGGAAATAAAATGGGGAAAGGGAAATTATAATACCTTAAAAAATACCACCGTCCAGGAATCAGGTGAAAATACGCAGCAGAACACCTGTCGCTTTCCAGCTCCCACCTAGCATACCCAATTCTCCTCCCCCAAACCTAGAAACACCCCACACAGCCCCAGCCAATGGGATGGCTGCTCTGACAGTCACATGACTGCCCTCACTAGGCTTACAATCATTATAATTTTGCCAGGCACATGTAGGCATTGGCGAGTGGTGATGACGTGAGGGTGCCAGAGCCCTGGCAACAGCTACAACCAGTGGGTGGAGCACCATGCGGTTTGCAGAGCCCCAGGCCAGTGTGTGCAGAGGCATAAAACCCTCAAATAACAATTAATTCTTTACAATTATAATAGTGATTATTAATTATTAATTAATAATCAATAATGGTAATTATTCACTAATATAGTTGTTATTGATTTATAATTAATAGTAGTTGTTGTTAATTTATAATTAATAAAAGTAATTATTAATCATTGGAGTTCTGATACTATAACAGTTCAGAATTAGTCAAGGACTCCATTACTTACCTACTGAAAATAAGTCTTCTCACATGAAATGATGCTGAGTGAGATAAGCAGAACCAGGAGAACATTGTACACAGTATCAACAACATTGTGTATTGATTAACTGTGATGGACTTGACTCTTCTCAGCAATACAATGGTCTAAGATAATTCCAAAGGACTCATGATGGAAAATGCTCTCCACATCCAGAAAAAAAGAAGTGTGGAATCTGGATGCAGATTGAACCATACTGTTTCTACTTTTTTTGTTTTTCTTTTTTGAAGTTTTTCCCTTTCGTTTTGATTGTTCTTGTTTGTTTGTTTGTTTGTTTTTGCAGGACAATAAGGGTTAAGTGACTTGCCCAGGGTCACACAACTAGTAAGTGTCAAGTGTCTGAGGCTGTATTTGAACTCAGGTCCTCCTAAATCCAGGGCCGGTGCTTTATCTACTGCACCACCTAGCTGCCCCTTGATTGTTCTTTTACAGCATGACTAATGCAGAAATATGCTTAATGTGATTGTACATATATAACCTATATCAGATTGTTTGCTGTCTTGGGGAGGAGGGAGAGAGGGGAGGAAGGGAAAAAAATTTGGAACTAGGAGTCATAAAAACAAGTTGAAAATGATCTCTACATGTAACTAAAAGATAATAAAATACTTTTATGATTTAAAAAAAATTTTAAAACAAGTCTTCTAGGGCATTACTGGAACATTTGCATTTCCTATATCTGGAATTCCCTCCCTCCTTACCTTTACTTCATAAAATCCCTTTCTGTAAGATGCTACTCAAATGCCATCCTTTATGTGAATCTTTTCCTGATCCTTCAATCCCTAGTATCCCTTCCTATTGTATATTGTATTTAACTACTTTGTATTTATTTGTATTTGTCAACTTTGTGTACATATATATACATATATACACACATTTTATGTATACATACATTATATGTGTGTATACACACACACATACATGCATACACTTGTTTCTACCATTAGAAAGTAAGGTTCTTCCAACCAAGTAGAGATTAATTCATTCTTTGTATTTATATTTCCAGTACCTAGCAAAGTGGTTGGTTCATGGCAGATGCTTAATAAATACTTGATTACGGGGGCAGCTAGGTGGTGTAGTGTATAGAGCACCAGCCCTGGAGTGAGGAGGATGGGGGTTCAAATCCAGCCTCAGACACTTAACACTTACTAGCTATGTGACCCTGGGCAAGTCATTTAACCCAATTGCCTCACCCCCCAAAAAAAATACTTGATTACTAAATTAGAGATGATCAATAAATACTTGATTTTATAGTAAAATTATTCCCAATAATAATAATGAATGAATTCATTGTTTTCTGTATTACCTGCCTTTAATTCTACACTTACTGGAGGCAAAAAAAAAAAACCAAAAACCTTAAACCACATTTTTTTCTGAAGTATATAAGCCCCTGAAAAATTTAACAGAAACATTTTTGCATTTCTTCTTTAGTCTAAGTTCCCGATCAACCACAGTGCAATACAAGTTTTAGCTGATGTAGACTATCCTCATGAAAAAGATACAGTGTCTCCTTTAAGCTGCTCTTGTGTGAAGCCTTTGTTTTCCTCTCTTGGCTGGATGTGTCCTTTGTTTTCATTTGGACTGACATTTGCAGCTGATTTTCAGCTTTCATTAGTGCCCTTGGAGTGTTTCCCTTGAAATAAAGCTATATTTTGAAGACTGCTTCTTTGCCCTGAATATTTTTACTTGTTACTCCTGCTATAAACTGTTATTAATTTGAGATGTATGTAAAATGTAATCAAAGCTTTATTGGGAATGTGAGTTGAATGTATGAAATTCTCCTTAAAAAGAAATGGTAGGGGGCAGCTAGTGGGCGCAGTGGATAGAGCACTGGCTCTGGAGTCAGGAGGACCTGAGTTCAAATCCAGTCTCAGACACTTGACACTTACTAGCTGTGTGACCCTGGGCAAGTCATTTATTTAATCCTCATTGCCCTGCCTCCCCCCTCCCCATGGTAAAAGAATAACTTCTTTGGGGAGGGGGGTACATTTTCATTATATACTATGAATTACTGTTAGTAAGATGATTTGAAGATTTACCTTTGAGAGCGAAAGTATCAATTTTGCCATATTTTCCAGGCAGCATTGTGGTATTGTCTTTTGCCACAATATCTTTACATACTCCAGAAATAACTGGGGACTTAAGACTGAACCAGGGACACTATAAAATCAA